>NC_065513.1:6903560-6922467 GCF_006386435.1 Epinephelus moara
TTTATGTTTTTGTTTTGGTGTGATGTAGTGTAAAAAGGGAAGGCATCATATAAGCTACGGCTTCAGCCTTCACCTTTTTGGTTCATTCATATATATGTACTGCTTTACTGGAATGCATCTGGTTAATTAACAAATTAACCAAATAAACTCCTATGTAATGTAATACTACTATGGAATTGGTAGCACCAACTTTCAAGGCTTGATCAACCTCCATTGCTGCAGAACGGCTTTAAGTTGTTAACCCATTTCTTGTTCCCTGAAAAAGGCCTTTTTGTATAATTCTGAAATGTATATTATTTTTCAGTTTTGGGTAACCTTACCNATGGAATTGGTAGCACCAACTTTCAAGGCTTGATCAACCTCCATTGCTGCAGAACGGCTTTAAGTTGTTAACCCATTTCTTGTTCCCTGAAAAAGGCCTTTTTGTATAATTCTGAAATGTATATTATTTTTCAGTTTTGGGTAACCTTACCCTTTTTTTTAACCTCTAGCAGTTCACTACTTACCTTTGTACCATTTCAAGCTATTCATTGGACTTGAACGGCTTGAATTTCACTAAAAAACTGGAAAAATTAGGGTGTTCTAAAACTTTTGACCGGTAGTGTATATAAATTTTCAATATGCACATTAATCAAGTGGTAGCTGTCAAAAACGCCATCGGCATAAAGGCAGGTTTCTTACCTGGAGCTGTTCCATTGCTGAAATTTATGACGGCAGATTGGCGAGATAGAGCTTCTGTTTCTTGTCGTTGGGACGTTGATGGGTGCTTGAGTTTGTTGTTGTTTTCTTTGGTCTTCAGTGTGTCCGTTTGGCTTAAAGTTGATCTGCAACCTGAATCTGGACATGCCTCTATTTATATGTCCTGTTCTTGTTAGGATTGCTACCATCCTCTGTACATGTGTTTGTGGGTGTGTATGGTGGTCAGGTGGAGTGTATGTCCTTCTGAATATTTCCAGTCATTAGCATTCAGCCTTGAGAGAATAATTTTTATTCAGAGAAGATAACAGCGTGCTTACCGGAAAAGGGACACAGCTCAGAGGTCTCACCATCACTCTGACCTCAAACTTCACGACTGATTCATGGCTCTAGTTTTAGACAATGATAACATGAAGTCAATTGGTATGTTTTTGAGTTTATTTCAAAAGTTCGACAAAACATTTTAATTCACATCAGAAGTTTGCATTAAAGCAAACTGCATATCAGTGAGAATATTCTCTTGAATAGCTTCAAGAGAATCAACTTTAAATTCACTAGCCTATATATTTCATGATATCTGCTTATTATAGAAGATAAGGCCAGCATATTAGAAACATATCGACATCTGTATGGAACACGTCAGTTATAAAATATGTACTTCTTCATATTTTCAAATAGGAAATGTTAATGAGCAAAATGTCAAACAAGTTGCAGACTTAAAAGCAGAAAAAATAAAATAAAATGCTACAAGTCAAGCCTATAGACTCTATAAAATAATGGAAGTAGCCATTTTGACATCACTCATTGGTTTGTGGACACCTGTTTTGAAGCCTTGGCATTTTGGCCATCACCATTCTGGATTTTTGGAGCCAGAAGTGGCCATATTTGGATGACAGGGTGGAGATAACTCTTAACACAAGCTGCTAGCTTGGTTAAGACGGTTAAGATACAGCTGTGGTTAACTGTGATAATGCTAATTATTGCTAGCAAAAAACAGGCTTAAAACCATTAAAACAAAATATACAAATGGGGAAAACTGAACACCAAACTTCTTAAAGGGTCTTTTAATACAACCAGATGCTGAACCAGCCTTTTAGATGACCAAAATGTAACAGTTAACTTTCATGAACTGAAAACACACTGAAATAGTGACAGCTACAGCTACACCTATACTCTGTGAATCTGGGCTTACACCATGGTAACATTTCCTTATCAATGTTACAGCTGTTGCAGCGCCTTGTCAATGGCTGGCACCCACCTATTACTCAAAGCGGCCACACCTTTATAACATTAGATATAATAACAGGTGAGTTATATAAAAAGTCACACACCATACAGTTGTCATCAACGGGGAAATTAGCTATAGAGACCAAAACCGTTTTTTATACCAGGTTATAGACGATATATTTCTGCTGTAAAATTGGGTGTTTTAACATGGCGGTCTATGGGGATTGTCTCGCTTTTGGAGACGGCCTCAAGTGGCCATTTTAGGAGCTACAGTTCTGCCTCTTACTGACTAACTTAAATGTTTTGTAAGCCAACTTGCTCTCTTCGCATCAATTTGTGTTTTTATCTTGCAAACCAAAGTATTGGTTGTTGTTTTAAAGTAAAATTGCAAACAAAATTAAGCAAATTTTTTAGGTATGCAGGATAATATCAGCACGTCATTGGTATCGGCTTATATTGGCTTTAAAATGAATCAGGATCAGAAGTCAGAATCGGCCAACATGCTTTATCATAATTTGCACAATGAATGAATATTACATACATAAAGTGTTGTATTTCATGTCTCCATCTGCTAGTGGGCCATCACGATAAAAGTATGCATGCATAACATGATGTTAATTTCACTACAGAAGAGACTTGATCACTAAAATTAGGTAAGGGAACAAAACAGATATATCGATATGGGTATCAGTTATTGGTCAAATGACTTGTTACATATTGGCATATCAGATATCGGCAAGAAATCCAATATTGTGGGTCCCTTTCAGTGTATTTGTACTTTAAGGTATAGTACAAACATGGGAATTGAAATGTTTTGAATGTGGCCAGAGGCCTGTAAAATCCTTAACCTTTAAATGACAGTTTTGAATGATTGGTTACTCCCTCATCTATTCTCTTAAACCTTAAGGAAATTGCACAAGTCGGAAGGGGCTCAATGGAGCATGCTCAGTGCATGAATATCCCGGCAGCTTCCAGGGCCAAACTGTACGCTTTAAGATGACCTCTGTCTGTGGGCATGTGATGAGTCTGGATTTCATAGGTGGGTATCATTCATATTAGGTACTGCTTGCCCTAACCCACAAAACTTTCACTGATGACATTTCCTTGCAGTGCTTAAAATGTAATCATTCATTTACTCACTTTACTATCTCATTGATATTCATAGAGGAAGAAAAAACAACAGAAACATGCTTAACATGCAATTCAATACAACACCTCAAATTACAACTATCTAACATATAATGAAGAAAGTCTGTTTGTGTTTTTCAGAAAACATTTGAATTAGATTGAAATACAATGTATGCATGAGTATGAAGCACCTTTTACACCTTGATTTGGGTTTCAACCTCTTCAGTAGCCAAACTCTTAATTTGGATTTCTTGTTATTTTATACTAAAACAGTTTAAGAGCTTGGTCTTATTTTTTTCCAGGGAAGTACAATAACTGGGACAAGGTGGACCCTGCAGAACTATTCAGCAAAGCTCCCACAGAAAAAAAAGAGGCCAACCCCAAACTCAACATGGTTAAGTTCCTCCAGGTAAGTGAGGTCGACAGTAATTGGTTTTCACAAGACACTGGTGCTCACTGCAGTCTCTTAAATCAGCTGGATGTCAGCATGTCATGCCTCTTATGTTTTGTGCTCACCCCAAGTTTCTTGTGTCTGGTCAGGTTGAAGCCAGAGGCTGTGACTACGTGGTTTTGTGGTTGGACTGTGATAAAGAAGGTGAAAACATCTGTTTTGAGGTAATTAAGGCTCCATTTACTCCTGCTATTAACATGTGAACAGTATCTGGATATTTTATTTGAATAATGACATCCAATCCATGGGTCTTTATACCTGGTATATGGATCTCCATATGCACATTGGAGGTTTATTTTTCTTAAGAATGTGGTCATGGTACACAGATTGGATTTATACCTGCTGAGGTACAGCCATAATTCAATTTCAGTTCAATTTTATTTATAAAGCCCAATATCACAAATCACAATTTGCCTCAGAGGGCTTTACAGCATACGACATCCCTCTGTCCTTGGACCCTCACAGCGAATAAGGAACCCCCTCCCCCGTGCAACAGATGCCCTGTGTACAGAACAGATCAACATAATAAATGTACAGTGATCCATATGGCAAAATGATACATTAAGAGAGACAGAGAGAGATGCAGGGCAAACAGTAATGACAATAGCTAAATAACACACATTTTAGTAATAATATTGTTATTATAATAATGATACGCACAACCATAAATCTCCTGTCAGGCTGACTGTTGGGTTGCCTCACATCGCTTGTATCTCAGCCAAAAAGTTACACTTGAACACACCGCAAAGACTACAGCCAATGGCCAGTTAGGACATACGGTCTGCCCCTGTGTGACAGGAAATAAGTCTCAGTACCGGCCCTTAAATGACCCAGTGATGATCTGAATCTAACGGGAAGATTGATTTTCGGAAGCTGACTAAGGTCTGAGATCATATGGAAAAGTGGTTACTGTGAATGAAAATACAGTTATTTAGTCAGTCACTATCTTTCTTCCCTCCCAGGTATTGGATGCCATCCAGCCGGTGATGAATAAAGGGAATGGCAGGGAGCGAAATGTTTATCGTGCCAAATTCAGCTCCATCACTGACACTGACATCTGGAATGCCATGAACCGCCTAGGAGAGCCCAACCGCAACGAAGCGCTGTCAGTGGACGCACGTCAGGAGCTGGATCTGCGCATCGGCTGTGCCTTTACCCGGTACGCTGGTTCCACAGCTCTGCCTCACAGCGCCACCTCGTACTAGATTTCCTGTAGCTGTCTGGTTGCAACGTCCAAAAAAATTAATGCATGGTACTTATTCATAACAAGATAAATAAGAGCAAATTGATATCATTTTCCCATCCCATCATGGTGTCAGCACAGTCCCACTAGCTGTGGGGTGTTGGCTAAATATTGGACATCTGTGGCCTTTGGGGTTTTTTCATCGTTGTTTTTTTTTACATTTTTAGATTTACTAGATAAAAATATGAGAGAGACAGAGAATTGCGTATTATGTGTAATACACAAACATAGCAATACCCAGTGTAAATATAACCAGTAAATCCCACAGCCATAAACTGTATGTTTGATTGAGACAGACATGTGATTTGAGTCTCTGCTTCGCAGGATGGATTACAACTGATTTAAATTAACAGTGAATGTAATCTAAGTCTGTTGTTGGTCAAATATTTTTAAGGTTCCAGACCAAGTATTTCCAGGGTAAGTATGGCAATCTCGACTCCTCCTTGATCTCCTTTGGACCATGCCAGACCCCAACACTAGGCTTCTGTGTGGAACGCCACGACAAGATCCAGTCCTTTAAACCAGAGACTTACTGGGTCCTCCAGGCAAAGGTTAATCCCCAGTTTCACTCCCCCTGACACAGTGTTAACAGTCTCTTCCTTCTGGTCTGTATTTTGACAGACATGCTATCTTTTGGTTAGGTGTTCAAAGGAAAGGAAAGCTCACTGACACTGGACTGGAACAGGGTGAGGGTCTTCGACAGGGAGGTTGGTCAGATGTTCGTCAACCTGGCCAAGACATCCTATGAGGCCAAGGTAAGAGTAAATTAATTATTATTTTATTTACATTTCACATTTAAAGTAATAGAGCAAGTCCTTGCCCGCCAGCAGACAGTGTAACCAGAGTGCAGGAAGCATTCACTGGAACGTACAACAGCCTGCCTGGTATATTTCTCGTATGTAAGAAATTGCAGTATTGATATCAAAGATATGTTTGAGGTCTTTTAGAATAGTGTCTCCATCACATTATTTGCCCACCAGAGAGCACTGACAAGTTTGTTTTTACAGTTTAGATAATAAATTCAAGGGAACCAAATAAAAAATGATGGTGACAATTAAGAAATACGTATATTAGTTGATAAACCTTCTTGTTAAGTATCAGTATCATTACTGGCCTCAAAAATCCAGTATTGGGCTGCCTATCATCCTGATGAAAGTTAAGAAATTTTGATAGTAAAGACCAGAATGTCTGAATGAATTTAAATCAGCTTGAGCCTGATTTTTGTACCCCATTCATGTTTTCTGTATTTCAAATCACCAAATATAAGGAAGAAAGGAAGCTTAGGTAATAGCCACACTAATATGTTTTGATTTTAAAATGCATAACTATTGGTTCATTTATGCCTAGTGTCCACACTTCATTGACATTTTGGAACCCCTAAAATAGAGTCCTTTGAAAATGCTGCAGGTCTTGTTTTAGTTTGAAAACTCTGAGCTGTGTTTTATTCTCTTAACTAGGGCCAGGTACGGCTCACATTTGAACTGATACCAGCACTGGTTTGGGTACGTGGAATTCAGTATCCAGCCCAGAAAAAGAAATAGATCAGACATTATAACTATCATGGCAGATTGGTGCCGCACCAATAGTTGTTATAGTTGCTGTTGAGGTCTATGGCCGGCTTCCTGGCTTCAAGGCGCTTCTTTCTCCTGTCTGAAATTGAACACGGTGGCTCCAAGGCTAGCAATGGAGCTCTGCAGCCAGCATGCATTCTTTGGGACACTTTATGGCACTTCCGCCTCTTGTCTAAACAAGGCATTCTCATCCAGATGTGCTCTCAGGTACCAATATTTGGCCTTGATGGATTTTAAGCAAATCGGTACTCAGTATTACCAACCCAATCTGGAAATCCATCGGTAATCTGGAGGCACAGCCCGGAGTTTTTTGACTAACGGAAGTGCAGGGGCCTCAGCGATCGCTCACGCCCTTCACTTCCGGCGATGCCCCCAGGGAATCGCCGTGTTGTTTACAAATACTTCGGGTAGAAAACCAGCAGAGTTTAGCTATATATCACATTTTTCACTTCACTATATCACGGTTTAGACTAATCTGATGTTTGTTAAGTCTATAAACACAACAAACTGAACAAACGTTACTATTTCTGTGTGCACGATTTGTAAATAACATGGTTATCGTAGTTAGCTGGGCTAACCGTTAGCTGTTAACATTAGCTGTTAGCGGTGTCTGTAATAACCATAGACTGTATAAAAATAAGGTAATAATAAACGGTCCGTGAATAAAATATTTTTTCCAGCGAATATCTTAGTTACAACATGATTGAGCTAGCAAAGCAGTTTAATGTTACTAAATGTAAAAAAAAAAAATTCACGTTGATGAGACGGCGTTTTGGGTGGAGCGATCGCTATGGACCCGAAGCTTGCTGTTTCTGTAGGTACACATTTCCTGGGGACACCTGCACGTCTTGGCCGCGCCCCCTCCATTGTGATTGGCTAAAGCGCAGCATCGTTCAAACTCAAAGCCCCGCCCTACCCCCCCTCTCTAGTCATCTTTCACACAGGGCTGCCAACAGATTCTACAATGTAAATTGCAGAATCTGTCCTGAGAGATTATTACCAACCTAATTTGGCTGGTACACTTAAAAGTACAGAGTTTGGTACCAGATTCTTGTCTGGATGGACCCAATAATGGAAACAGAGACGTAAGTCAAAACATTATAGCTAGGCCTACATACCTGTTCTGATCTCATCCTTCTTGTGTGTGTGCTCCTTTCCCATTGCTATGGCTTCCTCTGACGATGGATAATGCTCTAAGCACAGCTCTGATATGTCGGCGTATTTGCTTTGCAACAGCTCTCAATCTGTTTTCCGCCACCTTTACCGCCTCATACTCGTGTGTTACTTTCAGTAATATTTCCACCTCATTTCCGGTGCAAGCAAAGAAATCTCTGGTCTTACTTTTCACCATCTTTGTAGCATTTTCTATAACCATGCAACCAACCACAGAGTAGACAGTCTCCTTCCTGTTTACATCGGCACACTGTACCCAGTGTACATGAATGGTCACATGACGTGTTTTCAGGCATGTTAATATGGACAGATATTAATTCTGAAACAGTGCTATAACGTTATACACAAGATACACAGCTATTTGAAAATGGAAACATTAGTGTGAATGTAGCCTTGAATGGGCTAAACTTGGTAAGAATTTGTAGGAGTGCTACACAAGTCATTTTCAACTACTTGATGTATTCACCCAAGATACAGTCAGCCTGAATTGGAGCTCACCTTAGCTGAGCTCTGATGTAAGCTATTTGATACCTTTCTTTTTACAGGTGGAGTCAGTGAGTAAGAAAGAGAAAGCTAAGCAGAGGCCCCAGGCCTTGAACACAGTGGAGATGCTGAGAGTGGCCAGCTCTGCTTTAGGTATGTTCACATTGACACAAGCAGCATTTTATCAGCTTTGAAGCGGCAGATTGATTCACATTTGGTGCTCTTTCTCTCACAGCTCGTGCCTCAGAATGAGTTTTGACAAAAGACTATTTCAACACCTAACAATAGTTTAAACGAGCGATGGCACTATGAACAATTGGCAAGAGGTGTGCTGCAACAATTAGGCTGGCCAGGCATATGTAGATTCATGAGTCACTGCTGCACCCATCTGATTGGAGTTGCCGCTACAATTACGAATGTCCAACCTCAAGGAACACCAACATCTTCAGAGAAGGGGCCAATCCGGTGCAGGCGGCCCCACATCCTAATTTACTTGCAAGAATTTTGGAAAGTTTTCTGTGCATCATCAGTGGACCAAGCTTATTAAAATTTATCAAAATGTCATTGTATTTTGAAGATATTGACCAAGAAGTTAATGGACAAATTGGACAGAAAGAACTCCTTTAGAATCCATACTATGGTCAAAGGAAAATCCATGTTTAAATAATATTTCCAGCTTTTAGTCCAGGACACAGTTGTCCTGAAATAAATTTGACTGTCTAAAATCTTTGAAAACTCTAAGGGATTAAAACTAATGTGGAGTCCAGTATTATGACAGTCTAGCCTTCACTCTAATTCAGACTGAGATCCAGTAAGCTCCATAAGAGCTATAGGTCCAGTTTTATCCTCACACAGGACAAGAAGAAATGTAAGAAGAAAGGAAAAAATAGTGTTTCTTTCTGATGTCTCAGGCATGGGTCCCCAGCACACCATGCAGATAGCAGAGCGCCTGTACACACAGGGCTACATCAGCTACCCACGTACTGAGACGACCCACTACCCAGAGAACTTTGACCTGAAGGGAACACTGAAGCAGCAAACCAACAATCACATCTGGGGAGAAGAGGTGAGCACCACCGTGGGGCCAAAGATGCATAAAGGGATTAATGCCCTGATACATTCAAGGCCAACAGTGTATGCATACACAAATAGATATGTTTATGCTCATAGGCTGGTCGTTGGAATACGATGCTTGAACGTGGATATGCATAAATGTGTGTTTCTAAAAAATGTTTTACCTCTCCATCAGGTGAAGGCTCTGCTTTCAGCTGGAATAAACCGACCTAGGAAAGGAACTGATGCTGGAGACCATCCACCTATCACTCCCATGCGTTCAGCCTCAGAAGGAGAACTGGGTGAGTCAGGCAACTCAGTTAATGGACAAAAGATAATGCATAAAGTAAGGACAAGACATCAGCTGTCAGAATAGTCATTTTTATATATGATTTACTTAGAACAGACTTATATGATTTATTGTTTTAACTGTTTGGTGCTTTTTTATTGTATACACTTATTGTTTACAGAAATTTGAAAATAGCTGCCTAGCACTCTGAAAACTGAAATAATTGATGCCCACAAAGCAGGAGAAGGCTATAAAAAGATAGCAAAGTGTTTTCAGGTAGCTGTTTACTCAGTTCGTCATGTCATTAAGAAATGGCAGTTAACAGGAACTGTGGAGGTCAAGTTGAGGTCTGGAAGACCAAGAAAACTTTCTTAGAGAGCTACTCGTAAGATTGCTAAAAAAGGCAAAACAAAACCCCTGTTTGACTGCAAAAGACCTGCAGGAAGATATATCAGACTCCAGAGTAGTGGTGCACTGTTCTACTGTGCAGTGACCTGTACAAATATGACCTTCAGTTTTCAGGAGAAAGCCTTTCCTGTGTCCTCACCACAAAATTCAGCATCAGAAATTTATTCTAAACAAGCCTGATGCTTTTTGGAGTCCTGTGGACTGATGAAATTAAATAGAACTTTTTGGATGTAATGAGCAAAGGTACGTTTGATGGAAAAAGGATGCAGAATTCCATAAAATGAACACCTGACCAACTGCTTAACATGGAAGTGGTTCAACCATGCTTTGGGCTTGTGTTGCAGCCAGTAGCACGGGAACATTTCACAGGTAGAGAGAAGAATAAATTCTGTTATATTCCAGCAAATTCTGGAAGCAATCATACCATCTGTGAAAAAGCTGAAGATGAAGAGAGGATGGCTGCTACAACAGGACAATGGTCCTAAACACACCTGGAAATCCACAATGGACTACCTCAAGAGGTGCAAGCTGAAGGTTTTGCTATGGCCCTCACAGTCCCCTGACCTAAACATCAATGGAAAATCTGGGGATATACCTAAAAAGAGCAGTGCATGCAAGACAGCCTAAGAATCACACAGAACTAGAAGCCTTTTGCAGGAAGAATAGGTGAGAATCCCCCAAACAAGAACTGAGAGACTCTAAGCTGGTTACCAGAAGGGTTTAGAAACTGTGATACTTGCCAAAGGAGGCACTACTAAGTACTGACCATGCAGGGTGCCCAAACTTTTGCTTCAGGCCCCTTTCCTTTTTTGTTATTTTTAAACTGGAAAAGATTGAAATAAAAAAAAAAGTAATCTAGTTCAAAACATTGAAGAAATGTGTCAGTTTTAACTTTGTGCCTTTTGGAAATCTGTTCATATTATACTTACTTAACTATGCACAGTAAAAGAAATGCCAAGACTTTTGCATGCCACTGCACATGCAGCAGGATGCATTGTGCTCAAGCTCCTGATGCTCAACCCCCAAACACTTCCGAAACCTGCCCAGCAAGTGAAGGTGGGCGTTTCAAAGGTGGCTATGTTTACAAAAAGTAGAGACGTCTGAAACTAGTTACTTCACTGTTCAACCAGAACATCGGACAAAATGATTCATTGAACAGCACAAGTGTTACCAACAATGAACATGCCTTATTGTATAGTTCCTGGCACTTTGTATCACCATCCCAGCCTATATAGCTATTACTTTGCTGGCCAAAACATAGCATTAGATACAAAAATACTCACTCAGCGGTCATCTGCCCTCAAGGCCCTGCTGGTCTTTGGGTTTGGCTGTTCTCTTGGCTTTTCACTTTTACTTTTCACTTTTTTTCCATGTTCAAGAGTGGTGATTTGGAACATTCGGAAAATGACGCACCCTGAACTTTTAAACTATACCAGGCACCCCTTCATATTCAGCTTCTAACCCAAGTTTTTCATCTTTTGCTGTTCCACAGGAAGTGATGGCTGGCGGCTATACGACTACATCACACGGCATTTCATTGCCACTCTCAGTCAGGACTGCAAGTACCTACAGACCACAATAGACTTCAGCATTGGCACAGAGGCCTTCTCGTGTAGTGGCAAAACCCTTATCTCGCCAGGTAAAGCCAGCTGGTCACACACTGAGCTGGCCTCTTCAGTACCAAGCTGCAGCTGGCATTTTACACATTTTTGCCTCTAAACTGCAGTAGAAAATCAGCAGTAGTTAATTAAATCTTAAATCTACTTTCTGTTCCCAGGTTACACAACAGTGATGCCGTGGCAGGGCATTCCTCTGGAAGAGGCCATGCCAGCTTGTGAGCGTGGAGACACTTTCACAGTCGACGAGATCAAGCTGGTGGAGAAGCAGACCAGTCCCCCAGACTACTTGACTGAGGCCGAACTCATCACCCTCATGGAGAAACATGGCATCGGTAAAACTCAGCACTGCCTGTTGAACATAATTTATTTATATTAAATTACTTGCAGAGTAGAACTTAAGAAACATAAAATAAGTAAATAAAATAAAAACTGTGAGGGCTGTGGGAGTTTGCCCATTCAGTCTACATGTGCGTTTTGGACTTGGAGAGGGCTTGCCTCTGCATCCCGTGGGGAGTCTTATGGGGGGTACTGCGGGAATACGGGGTACTGGGATTGCTGCTACAAGCCTCCTGGTCCTTGTATAACCAAAGTAAGAGCTGTGTCCACATACATGGCACAAAGTCAAACACATTTCTAGTGGGTGCTGGCCTCTGCCAGGGTTGTCCCCACAAACAGTCTCTGATTCTGTTTGTGATATTCATGGGCAGGATCTCAAGGCACAGTCGGAGGAGGAAGGAGTCTGGTTTGGAGACCTCAGAATTGCGTCTCTGCTTTTTGCAGATGATGTGGTTCTGTTGGCTTCATCACACCATAACCTCAAGCAGGCACTGGGGCAGTTTGCAGCCAAATGTGAAGCGTTCGGGATGAGAGTCAACACCTCCAAATCTGAGGCCATGGTTCTCTGCTGAAAAACGGTGGATTGGCCCCTCTGGATTGGGAGAGAGTTACTGCCTCAAGTGAAGGAGCTCAATCACCCTGGGGTCTTGTACACGAGTGAAGGTAGAATGGAGCGTGAGATGGATCAGGGGTTTGGTGCAGTGTCTGCAATGATGCGGGCGCCATGCCGGACTGTTGTGGTGAAGAGAGAGCTGAGCCAGAAGGCGAAGCTTTCAGTTTTCTGGTCCATCTACTTCCTAGCCCTAACCTATGGTCATGAGCTATGGGTAATGAATGAAAGAATGACGTCACGGATACAAGTGGCTGAGACGAGTTTCCTCAGAAGGGTGGCTTGGCCTAGCCTTAGAGATAGGGTAAGGAGCTCAGACATCTGGAGGGAGCTAGGAGTACAGACGCTGTGTCCTTTGTGTCGAAAGGGGTCAGTTAAGGTGGTTCAGGCATCTGATCAGGATTCCTCCGAGGTTAGCGTGTTACGGGTGCGTCCAACTGGTAGGACGCCCCGGGGCAGACCCAGAACATGCTGGAGGGATTATATATCTCGTCTGGCAGTTATACGTCAGCTTAACCCTATGGGCCCGAACGACGCAAAGTGCGTCCAAATTCACACCTGTTCTTCTCTATGGATTTTCTCCTCAAGCGTTCGTCATAGCGATAAGCCACTCATATCCCGTGAAACAGCGGAACCGGAGCTTTCCGACAAGACCAAGCACTTGTCGGTAGTCCAGTGTTTTCACAAGGAAAAATAAATAAAAAATTTACACTAAAATTACGTACAACAAAGCTTTCATACAGCTTTGCACACACATTACTTTTGGATGGATTACTTGCGAATGCAGGGTCGCACAGAAATGCCACACATATCACATGAAAGTGCAGGACCGGAGCTTTCCGATGATACCAAACACATCATTGTGCTTCCCATCACGCTGTAAATACAGATCACTTGTCTACGAAATAAAACCTTGACGAATTTCTTTACAATCCATTTTACAGATCTTGTTACCAGTCACTTCATATAGTGAGGAATAATATTAGTACTATTTTTCTATTATCTATTCTTGCAATAATGAAAAAATACTGGCAATTATGTCCGCCTGGCACAAACCACATGTTCTGGACAACTGTGAAGTGACAGAATGTCCCACCATCATGGTTCTTATGTTGCCAGATTCCAGAGCCCCTCCCCTCTTCATATATGGCAAAATATGTCAACGTCCAACTTGCTATGCTGAGATACATGTAAAAATGTAAGAATGTAGTAACACAGATTTTTTTTTTTTTCATCAATATAAAAAATAATATAAAATACAGGCACATAGAAGGACATGTAATGATGGCAAATCTGTATAGCCCAGATTGTCCTGAAAAAAGCAAGATATAGCATGTGTATGTAGCCTTTATAATGACTGTGATATGAGCTTAAAAGTAAAGGCAGTAAAAATACCCCAAAAAAGGCCTAGGGCCCAAAGGGTTAATAATGAAACTGTGACATAGAAGAAGGTTTAAAAGCTTTATTAGAGTATCAAACAAAATTCGCAACATGTCTAGGCCGTGGACATCTTCATATGCCATTATGGTAGACATCACCCAACCCTAATTTGGACTCAACATGCAAAATACCACAAAAGAACTATAGTGACAAATTGATGCCCATCACTCAGGCACCCCTTTCTTAGTCACCTACATTTTAGTCAAAGGTGTTCTCTACTGAACAGATATTTTTTATGGACTTTGCAGATTACTATAAATCAGTATTCACTGCTTGATGCTGGTCTTTATTAAGCAATACATTTTTAAGTGGACCTGTATTCATCTGCTGAGGGATATTGATAATATTAATACACAGTTTAACAGATGTTGTCCTCTGTCCTCCACCCTCCAGGTACTGATGCCAGCATCCCTGTCCACATCAACAACATCTGCCAGAGGAACTATGTGACAGTAGAGAATGGACGCAAATTGAAGCCAACCAACCTGGGCATTGTCCTGGTACATGGCTACTACAAGACAGGTCATTTGCCTTGTATTATTCTATGTTCTCTGATTTGCATGTAGGTTTCGTGATCGCAGGTTTCTAGAACATTGTTGAATCATCTTTGGACACTGTGTCCACTAATGCAGATAGTCCCATCAAATCTTTTGGGATATGGGGCCAGACAGAATGGTCCACTTCAGTGAAATTCATGAGCTACATTATGAGTGAGAATAGAAATATGTGAGTGGGTTTTGTAGAATGCTATCAAAATCCTAATGATTGGCTGTGTGTGTGCTTTGCAGATGCAGAGCTAGTGCTGCCCACCATACGTAGCGCTGTGGAGAAGCAGCTGAACCTTATTGCTCTGGGTAAGGCTAACTACCAGCAGGTCCTGCAGCACACGCTGGATATCTTCAAGAGGAAGTTTCACTACTTTGTGGATTCCATTACCAGTAAGTTGACTGCAGCCACAGGAGCACAAAATCCTTCAAGGGATTATCTGCAAAAAGTTGTGCATCACTGTGTAAATCCTAATAACAGTCCTTTAAAACATTCATTGAGAAAAATACATTTGACAGTTTCAGCTTTTAAAATGGGTAAATTAAATTTGATGCGTTTCTTTGTCTTACATGAAGATGTTGAGTATCTTTGGGTTTCGGACTGTTGTTTGGACAAAGCAAGAAAAAACTGATAATGTCCTTTAAGCGTTAGAAAACTGTGAGAGGCATTTTTCTGTGTTTTCTGCTGCTTTATAGACAATTGATGATAAATCATGTAAATAATAGTTAGTTGTAGCCCTACTCAAATGACCAAGGTGTAACTGATTTTCATTGCTTTACAGTGATTCTACACGCATCTGTCAATTCTCAAGTATAATTTCTAACATACATAGAAATGAAATCTTAATTAAAGACTCTACTTGATTGGGTTAGGGCCACACCTCAATTCTAAAAAGATACTGGGTCTCATTCATGAAACGTGAGCAGAACGAATTTGTTTGCATCAAGTTTCTTGCATGGTTCTTACAACAGAGGACATGGAGTTAATGGCATCTGTAACCTCCTTCCAGGCCTTTGACCTGTCCCTGTCACACCACTAATAATAAAATGATAATAAAATTGATTTGCATTCATAGACACGCACATGTGTCTACAATCAAATCCAAGTTTTCTGCGGCATTCATGAATACAGTGTAGGTTTTTCATACCAAGTTTTTTTATGTGCAGATCTACTCACAGATGTACCAACATTTCATGAATGAGACCAAAAGTAGCTAAGCTCTAGATCCTGGGTCTTCAACAGGGGGTCCATGACCCTCAGAGTTACTATAGGGGGGCCACCAAATAACCTTTAAATAATCTAATTAACTAATGTAAGTTTTAGTAAGAAAAATCCACATTAACGTGAATCTAACAAATTATTAGCCAAGATAAATCATCCTATTCATAAAACCTATTAGTTAACAGTACACAACATTTTTGATAGGCTGACTGTAACCCAGGAATCGTTATGCGATCATGTGAGCTAGCTAACGCTACATCACTGTGCAGCACCTGTAATTATTTTTACATATTAGCCAGTTAGCTGTATTACTATGTCAAGCGTACAGATATTCTTTTAGTCATCCAAAAAAAAAAGGTTTTACATAACTCTGTACCATTTTGTGACTTTCTCTTGAAAAGACTGATAATGGAAAGACACAGACAGACCTGAATGTGTCACAAAAGTTTCAGTTGGAACAAAGTTAAGCATCTCTTTATCAATTTTGTACCCTGGCAAGGACTTTGAGAGAGGACAAATTGCATTCTGAATAAGCTGTGCAAGTGAAAATGATCAAAAACTGCATATTTGTGGTGACATGTCAATAACAAGGATATGTACTAATTCAGAAGCATGGTTTGAAAGGTTGATGTGAATGCAAGATGAGATACAGTAAATGGTTAAAGTTTTAAAGGAGTTGACAGCACTGTTGTAGTGCTGAATAAACCAGTGAAAATTTTGCACAGACATATGCTATAGTTTGCTTCCTTCCTAGGCAACTTTGACCCACAGTATCTGTCTGTTGTGTTAAACAGGTATGGATGAGTTGATGGAGGTTTCCTTTTCCCCCATTGCTGCCACTGGGAAGCCGCTGTCCCGCTGTGGCAAGTGCCACCGCTTCATGAAGTACATCCAGGTCAGCAGAACAGTCAAAACTATGGTTATAATTTGAAGAATGCATGATTGCAGATTTGATCATGAGTAGGGATGGGTATCATTAAGATTTTATCGAAACTACAAATAGCTCTCTGGATATATAGTATATTTGGTCGACACTCTGCTCCAAAATGTTAAAAATTAAGATTTGGAATCCAGCAGTCTCAGTCTCACAATCACATGCTTCTTTAGTCCACCCTCAAACACTTTGTACAAGTTTTGTTGCACTGTGTTTTTTTTTTACACTTGAGTTTTAACTTCATCAAGGCACCATTGATGTTCCTCTCTGGAGCACATATGTAATTGTAATATGTAATCCAACCTTCAAAGTTCAGCTAAAAAAAATAAATAAAAAAAGCAAATGCTGACGTGCTTCCTTCATTACCATTTCCATTTGATAACAGAACCACTTTTAAATTCATGAATGAATCATGAGGCAGCACATCTTTTGGTCATTGTTATTGTATCTGAATATATGTGCAGTGAGTTGCGTGTGACTGTTAAGTGGTGTACAAGGTAACATGTATGACGTCCTCTGGGAGCTACGTAAGACAAGGAACTCACGTGGTTAGATTGCTCCATGTGCACCGAGAAAATACATTTGCCCACTTTTGCTTCATTACAGTTTCAAGGAACTTTTTTGGTGTCAGTCATGAAAGTTTGTACAAAGAATCATCCAGCACATGTAGCTTATGTAACTTGTCAGTGATGACCTCTGAGCTTTTCATATAACTCTTAGTTGGAGTGTGATTGCTGTCTTAAGTAATTAACAGAATGGCACTGTGGTAAATAGCATCCAGTGGTTTAGGGCAGTGGTTCCAAACTGGTCCAGCCACGGGGTCCAGATTTCTCCCCAGTCATTAGTTCAAGGTCCACACAGTTTAATATATTCAGCGTCATACTTGTGTTTGGCTATGCGGTTGAGCTAGTTTGGCTCTCTGTAGTGTAGCTGTATGTAGTCACTCACTCTACAGTAGATGACGGCACTTTGAAATAGTAGCTCTGTGTCAATTCACTGTGCTCTAAAATAAAGCGTGTTTTTTACTAACTTGACATATTTGCAAGTCACTTGCAGTCCATTCAGAATAGACCCACAACCCACTTTTGGACCACAACTCAACAGTTGGGAACCACTGGTTTAGGGGAAGAGGCAGCAACAAGAACATTTTATTTATTTATTTATTCATTTATTTGATACAGGACAAAGTGCACTGGACTGAATGATTTTCTTTCTGTTCTGGTACAGTGATCCAATCAAAATTGTCTGTTATTAGAATTCCCCTGAGGAATGCTTGAAGCAGGTGCATCAGTTGTTGGAGCTCTTGTGAAATGCATATATCAGTCTTTTTTGTGTGGAACAAGTTAAAAATAACCACAAGCACATTGTTTGACATATAGGCCTATGCATTCGCAACTTAGAAAGAACAGGAGACACAGTGTGTGTGTGAATGGATTTCCCAACACAGTGGAGAAAAACAGGGGGATGCACACAGCAAGACTCCCGAGCTGGACTCAAACTGGTGACCTTACAGTCACAGGGTTTGTGTCAAAGACCACAAGGTTATCAGGACAGCACACCTATTGTATTCTTTTACTTTTTTATTCTTTACAGCAATAGACACCAAACATTGACTAAGTTCTACATGCAGTCAGGTTATTCCTTTTATTGACTTTCATGTAGTATTTTACTAATCACTTGTAAACCTTAATGGACACGGACACAACGCTTAAAGGAATCATGGTGTTCATGTGTTTCTTTTAATGACAGCAGTCAATATAACAACTGAACACCATCACACACACCGTGTGTGTGTGTGTGTGTGTGTGTGTGTGTGTGTGTGTGTGTGTGTGTGTGTGTGTGTGTGCGCCATGTGCCATGTGCCATGTGCCATGCACCATGCGTGATACAGAGAGCAGAGGAGAATTGTAAACGTGCAACCATTTAGAGACAGAAATGACATGCTGTTGTGTGAATAAGATAGATAACTATTTAGTTTGTTTCATAAAAGGACAAGGTATAGACCTGTTCTATAGGAAAGTTAACGTTAAATGACTTCTGTTGTGATCTGGGGCTATATAGAAAATAAAATTAACTTGACCTTAAAGAGGGGGCGGCGGTTGCTGTTTGGGCGGCACGGCGTCCCCCCCTTATGTAATGGTAGGAATAACACTGACGTGGCTACAAATCCTCTACACCCGATCTCTACAGGGTGCACCTGGATACACCAGCCGTGTTGTTCTGCCTCAGCTGCTCTGTATACTTAAGGCTTTTATTAGGGATGAACCAAATATTCGGTAACCGAATATATTCGGCCGAATATTGCAAAAAAAACACACATTCGGTATTCGGTGGAATAAGTTAAAAGCAAGGCCGAATAATAGCGGTGTGTTTTGATAACGCAATCAAACAGCGTGCCGTGACAGGCGGAGTAAAATGTCGGCAGTGTGGCGATCCGTCTGTCAA
This sequence comes from Epinephelus moara, assembly GCF_006386435.1. Classification (NCBI taxonomy): domain Eukaryota; kingdom Metazoa; phylum Chordata; class Actinopteri; order Perciformes; family Serranidae; genus Epinephelus; species Epinephelus moara. The sequence goes on from NC_065513.1 coordinate 6,922,434, forward strand.
GCACTCGCATTTGCGACTAAAAATAGTTTTGAGC
>NC_065513.1:6922697-6958721 GCF_006386435.1 Epinephelus moara
CTCATTTTCGCTGTGGTATCGTGATACTACTCAGAACCATGATATTTTCATTGGTATCGTACAGTGGGATCCAATTTTGGTACCGTGACAACACTAATCTGGGTTCATCTGCAAAAACTAATGAAAAACTAAACAATGATATTCGGTATTCGGTATTCGGCCAAGCGTTTAATATTATTCAGCTTCAGCTTCGGCCACAAATTTTCATTTCGGTGCATCCTTAGCTTTTATGTTTATAAGCCTTCCTGACTACAGCCTCCCATGGTACTGTTTGCTCCGCGATGTACAAGGACTTCTGCAAGGTAGACCACAAGATCAGGTCCGGTCAGAAATTAGTTGTAACGATCTCTGGTGGAAGGATGAGTTTCTGGGTCCAGATCAACCTGCATTTTCTAGTCTTGGGCAGTATCCAGGAGTGTTGTTTCCACTCTTGCAAATGGTTTCACAGAGGGCTGTCCTACTCTCACGAAAGGGGTTGTGTTTGGGAGTCCAGGCATAGGGGAAGGAATGGCATTGGTGGTAATTCTCCTTCCTTCCAGGATGATAGCACTATGCAGTATCACATAAAGAACAAAGCTAATAAGGTATTCATGCTACACTGTTTGGCTAGCTGCTGCGGCTCTGCACCACATGCTGACTGTCGCTCATTTGGCAATTACTGCTGGTAATGCCCTTCTGCCACCATGGGTGAGGACGGCGTTACCAGTGTTACCATAGTGCCAATAAGGCTCGACTAAGGTAACTGAGCAAGCCGGGACTAAAAGTGCAGCCATAGTCATTGGTTCTGCTTAAGTTGTCACTGCACGACCCACTTTGGGGGTCAGTGGTGGTGCTGGTCTTATTTACAGTCTTATCTATTTTAACGGCCCTCTGCTGCACGTGGGGCCCATCCAGTATTTTTAATCATGTTAAAAGTCATTACATGTAAAATGTAAAAGGAAATAAATAGTAGTGTCACCTTGTGCATGTTTGCACTACACTTGGCCACCAAAGAGTGTATAGAAATTACTATATTTGTCCTGTTGTGGCCTTTTTATTGATGTACATCTGGCTTTGTAAAACAATAGAAACTAAAGGCAGAACCTGGAACCAAAGCCATACAGGTTATTCAAGGTTAGGGTTATGGAAGGCTCCAGGATTCAGAATAGGTTTCCATAGTGATACAGGCCCTGCATGCATACAAGGTACCGTTGCTAGTCATCAGTATAACTACTGTTCTAAATGAGTATGCATGTAAGGGATAATGTATAGTGAGCCGGTGACTGTTGAAAAATAACTCCCGACAGGGTCCATTCCCCTGTCGGGAGTTATTTTTCAACTGTCATCGGCTCACTATACATTACCCCGCTTAGATGGCTTACTACTAAAACATTCAGTGTTGTGACACAAAATAATAATAAGCACGTTTTATTGATTCAAAATTCGCAAAAAGAAATTAATTAATATTGAATTCACCCTTCGCTAAGGCCCGCCCCCCTTAGTTACTATTGCTAAGTCCGACAAACTTTAGGTTTCGGAGCTAGACTGGCGTGACGCTCCCACTGTCACTAACTGCACTCCCTGGAGAAATACTCTCAAATTTCTACAATATGCATTTGAAGGATATATTCAGGATTTCAGACTGACACAGCAAAGAAATCAAGGTAACACAGTGTGTGCAGATGCTTCACCCCTGTGCCGCTCCCAGCACCCAGATTTGCAGCTGTCTGGGTGCAGCAGCATGTGTATTAGAGGTGGGATTGGGCTGAGATTCTCAGACCGTTACCCGACCAAACCCGACTTGGTACTGACCGACCCGACCCGACGACCGACAGTCATTACCAAAATTATTACCAACCCGACCGAGCCCAGCTTATATAAGCAGATGCGCAACATACAGCAAAATTAAATAATACTGCCATGTTTGCCATGAAGCCAAAAAACAAGTCATTTCCGACATGAAAATATGACATGATTCCTCACACATACGTGGCACCAATCAGGCGCTCTTACAAGGTTTTATTAAAAAAAAAAAAGAATGTAAATGCCAGGGATAATAATGTACAAAGCACCACGGCAGATGCCAAATATTAAGCCAATATCACCACGGCGGGTGTTCATACTGTAACGTTTGTAGGCCTAATCATGTCATCATAATAATTAAAACAATCACCACGGCGGGTGAAGGCGAAAACAGCAGCACCACATCATATTTATCATGTAACCTTGATATTAACGTTACAACAATCACCACGGCGGGTGAAGGTGAAACTAAACAGGACAACAGCAGGTGTTTGCTGTATAACACCACAGCGGGTGTAGCCTACACCTAACACATTACACATTATCAGCATTCAGAAGTGATAAATATTAAAAAAATATATCTTACCATTAATGATTGAAGTCCATTGTCTCTTGTTGAACTCATTTTGAAGAAACCGGCCTGAAGACAACCGCTGTTAACTCGAACCCAGTCTTGAAATTGAAGCTGTAACTTAGCCGTTTAACTGAACTATTTACATCCAACCATCATGGTGTACTTGGAGCTATGAAGGAAGAGGATAGCGTCCACTGTGGATGGGTCCAGCAATGTCCTCCTCTGTTCGACGGTTCTTCCAGCAGCACTGAAATTGCTCTCACTTGCACTGCTGCTAGCCGGGATAGCCAATATGCCGCGAGCCAGGAAACTTAGCTTGGGGTAGGTGTTTTGGTGTTCTCTCCACCAGCCCAAAATTTCCCTCTCGTTCGTCATGACGTGATTCTGTCTTGCATACAGTTCCACTTCATCGATACTGTTATCCAGGGGTAGATTTTCCCAGTCTTCAAAGTCAAAAGCAGTCCATTTCGGTGCAGAGGGTCCCTAAAAGGCTGTGGTGCATACAGGTGCCCTCAAGCGAATCGTAAAAACAGAAATCCCAGCTCTGAATGGAAAATAGAGGGGAAAAACATATAGAAAATAGGCCGCCAAACCCAACCCGGCCCGACCGCCACTTCTAGAATACTATCCGAACCCGGCCCGGTCTGTCGGGTCCCGATGGGACCCGTCAGGCTTCAGTCGGGTATCCCACCTCTAATGTGTATACATTCAGTAGGTACGTTTCCGTTTCCACTCCAATCCTATTTGGCCTGTGTGGACTAACATTAACTGATTTTGATGCTCCTCAGTCTAAGGCTGTTGCTATGGCGTCCCTAGCAGCCGGTGATATCTCAAGAAATAAACACAGCAGAATTTTGTTGATTGACCAATCAGAATCAAGTATTTAAGAGTGCCATGTTCTAAGCTGTAGTAAACTACAAATAACTAACTACAAGACCAACCACAAACACTCTAAAACTAATGATAATAGCCTCCTTTTTCCTTTGCTAAGTGGCCACAGTACAAGGTCTCTGAGTTGGGTAGGTCAGAATGTGATGTTCGCACCTTGCTGTTTCAACTATCAAGTAGGATGCACTTGAAAGTGAATTATCCTCACAACACATCTGATCCTAATGTGTATCTATAGGCCAAGCCTAGCAGGCTCCACTGCTCCCACTGTGACGAGACCTACAGTCTTCCCCAGAATGGAGCCATCAAGCTGTACAAGGAGCTCCGCTGTCCACTGGATGACTTTGAGCTTGTGCTGTGGACCTCTGGGGCCCGGGGCAAAAGTTACCCCTTGTGTCCGTACTGCTTCAGCAACCCACCTTTCAGGGACATGAAGAAAGGTAAGACAAAACTCTTAGCCTATTAAAATCTTGGTCAGTCTTGTGGTTGTTAGATAGTAGCTGATAAGCTGGAACTTTGGGACTGTGACAGCAAACGTTAATCTAGCTCTAACACTAGTAAGTCTAGTTTAGTTTAGTTTTATTTGCACATAATGTTAAAAACAGACAGTATAAAATTTACAAGATTAAAAAGGAAATGTGCAGGAGAGGTTAGAAGCCACTAAAGGCTTATCAAAGAACCTCCCCTCAATTAAATCATACAATAAGGAGGCTTATCAAAGAACCTCCCCTCAATTAAATCATACAATAAGGATAAGAAATAGACAAAACAAAACAACAAAAAAACAAAAGGGGGAAGGAAAGCAGAAGGACAAGAAGGAGGAGGAATGAGAAAAAAAATCAAGACAAAACAAGAGCAAATAAAATTAACAAAATCAATAAGATTACGTGTTTGACAATGCACGAACAACTAAGAAATAGTCAGACCAAAAACAAGGACAATTCAAACAAGGAAAAAAAAAATCCACATTAAAGTTGATTAATTAAATACTTTTTCATTTGATTTTTGAAGATTGCCAGTAAAGATGATGCTTTAAGAGATGGTGATAGGTTGTTCCAGAGAGATGGTCCTCTATAACTCAGTGAGAATTGAGCAAGGGAAGTCCGACAAAAAGGGTGATGAATGTCTGTGGACTGTCTATTGGAGTATGAGTGAATATCAAAAGAAAAAATGAAAAAAATTTGAAAAACACTTGGCAAGTCATGAGTTAAATAAATAAACAAATCTGGTATTTGTTTACATCATAGATAGATAAAAGTTTGTATCTTCTGAATAAAGAAGCTGAAGGGTAACATCTATAAACAAGAACAATCATTCTCAGAAATCTTTTTTGGACTAATAGAATCTTATTAAGATACGTAGAGCATGTAGCGCCCCAAACAGAATTACAATACATAATATAAGGAAAGATTAGACTGTAGTACAGGGTTAAATGACAAGAATGATTGGTCAGTGAACAAACTCTGCTCAAGATACCCATTGATTTCATAGTCTTTTTGCATACATGATCTATATGGAGTTTCCATGTTAACTTCTCATCAACAGTGACTCCTAGGAATTTAATATGAGGAACTTGAGTTATTTCCTTGTTGTCTAAGATAATTTTGGCATTTTCTTTTGAGTATTTTTTGTTTTTAGTGCAAAAGAGCACAAAATTAGATTTATTTATATTAAGAGAGAGTTTGTTCATACAAAACCAATTTGAAATAGATGATAATTCCTCATTAGCTTCCTGAAACAGAGTATCAACATTTTTATGTGATGCAACCAGACGTGTCATCAGCAAATAAAAGAGGTAAAAAAAAATTGCAAACCATTGGCAAATCATTGATATAAATCAAGAACAAGAGAGGTCCAAGGATGGAGCCTTTATTAGTCATTATTCTGACCCCTTTTTCATAACTGCTTTTACCAGGTATGGGATGCAATGAATGCACCCATCCATCCTGTCAACACTCTCTCAACTCCTTGGGCATTGGACAGTGTGTGGAGTGCGATAGCGGGGTTTTGGTGCTGGATCCCACCTCTGGACCAAAATGGAGGATGGCCTGTAATAAATGCAACGTGGTGGTGCACTTCTTTGAACATGCACACAGAGTCCAGGTAAGAAAATGGTCCTATGTCTTGTCTTTTGTCAAGATCATCTTATTTATATGGCCCAATGTCTAGGCCCATCATGATAATTATGTTATTGACTTGTCATACGACATGTGGACATGACCTCGATCATTTGGTTGATCTTGATATTGGCCAGTGTGTTTACATGTGTATTTGTTTATATAAGAATGTCACCAGGATTTTAGCTAACACGGTTCTAGAATAAACAGCACGGTTTTCCTGACCATTACAAGACTTGGGTGCTACAATTCTCGTCAACCCCTGGCAAAAGTCTGTTGTTTGTAGTTTTACCCTTTTGTTGTTCATTGTCTGAATATTCTCAAAAATTAAAAGTTTATTCTTCTTTGAAAGGGTGTATATGCATTATCATGCTATTATATTATCAATATATTGGTGTCATAGAATGATCTAAAAACGACAATTATAATATTTATTCATAAATTATATCTGACAATATATCGTCCAACAAAAGTAGTTATCTTGAAAGGCTTACCAACATCACATACAATGTTTGAATAAGCAAACACACGAACTGATCAAAATATCCAGACATCTGCATGCACCAAACACAAGCAGCTGATTTCCATGATCAATGCACCTTCAGCCAGAGATGATGTTGATGTTGATGTTGATGATGTTGATGGGCTACAGGGGTTGAGTTTGGGGTTGATTGGTGGCAAAAGCTGCCACCAGAGGCCTGTACTACGAAGCAGGATTTGGAGTTGGTGATGTATCTTCAGGGTGAACTCTTCAGTACTATGAAGCTGGTTCTCTTTTTACCGGGATAAATCACGGTGGTAAGTTATGCTGAAGAACTAACCTGCTCCGCAGCAGGTTATGTTTAGAGTATTAGTTCACAACCTGTACACACCCCGACCTCTGACCAATTAGATCACGTAAGAAAAAAAGTATCCATGGACAAAAGTCCAGAGTCTCAGGTAAAAAAAAAAAAAAGCGTGGCCTATATATTGCTATAGGTCAGTAGAATTATTCCATTGTTCCAGGGTTCTATTTCTACTGGTTTTAATACAGAGCCTTTTTTTACTGTACATTTTACTGTCTCGCAGTCCCAGACACTTTCTGTACCATTACATCTCATAATATGAAGTAGCTGAAGTCATTCATGGGTCTGATGATGTTGCTCGTAATTAACACCCCTCGCCTCTTTCACATGAATGCACTCGTGGCTGGATAGAAAAACCCGGAGTTGACTAACTAGTTGATAACCAGCTTCGTAATAGCAGTTATTCAGACAGCCAGTGTTAGGGTTAGTCAAATCAGATAAAGAAAAGATACCCTGAGTAAGTTGAACTGGCTTCGTAGTACAGTACAGGCCTCAGATCAGCCAGTAGCAAAATTAATTGCAGTAGCCAGGTTTCAACCACTAGAGGGCAGGTGCTATGCCTGTGTTTTAAACAATCAGAAATCAGAAATACTTTACTTTATTAATATATAGATATCAAATGTTTTGCACTTAAAAGTCAAGATTTGCACCTGAATCCATCACCAGTGCTACTAAATAACCATATACACTGGATTTCACCTAGAAAAAAAGTGGTTTGGGGGTTTAGTCACTCTTTAATAGATTTAACAATGGAGCTCTATAGCACAGAGGTGGGGCTTGGCAACATATCCATACTATATAGATATCATGATCATCACTTAGTCATTATATCCACATTACCAATATGTGACCTATATTATTATGTTAAAAAAACCTCATTGTGTAAATATTTTGTGAAAGCACCACTAATTAACGTGCAATATTGATATGGTGGTAACTGGTCAAACATATTGTGATATTTGATTTTCTCCACATCGGAGAATGTACCCCTTTGGGTACACACACAATACTTGTTAGTTGCATTAAATCATTGTTGGTTTGACCTGATGATGGTGTGAGAGTTAAGGTTAGGTGAAATGCTTGGAACAAATTTCACGACTGTCCATCCAATAGTTGTCAATATATTTCACTGAAAATGTGAACCTGTTGGCTGCGCTGAAAGAAGCGTCAAGGGATCACCAACGCCATTATTATGCATCCCCTTGGAAATACGAACATCTGTACAAAATTTGGTGCCAATCTGTCTAGTTCTGCATCTTACTATAGGTACTGTAAATCTGTATAGATATTACAGAAATAGAATAGAAAATATATGATGTATCAAGGTCACATATTATACATTGAAAACAATTCATGTCAGTGCCTGTAGCTTAAAACTCATCAGACACTTTGTTGATTGAAGAATACTGATGGCACTAAGCATGAAGCACTTTATACCAGCTTACACACTGTAGGCTGTTAGTTCTTGACTGATTTGAACTCGGCTCATGTGTCCCTTAGCCTTGTATTTATGACTTCTTGTTTTTTCGTGAATGTTTCATTATTATAAGTCTTCCGATTTCTCTTGATCCTAAATGCTGCTTCTCTGGTCCTTCTCACTTCATGTAGGTTGCTCAGGAGAGCTGTGATGCCTGCGATGCCTCTCTGGTCGCAGTTGACTTCAACAAGACTCGCACTCCACTTCCTGCCGGCGAGACCCAACACACTGGCTGTGTTTTCTGTGATCCAGTCTTTCAGGATCTGGTGGAGCTCAAACATGCCACCATGAGGCATGCCATGCATCGGGGTGGAGGTGCGAGACGGGGACGGGGACGGGGCAGGGGACGCCGTGGCAATCCTAAAAAACCTAAAGACAAAATGGCTGCCTTGGCAGCTTACTTTGTATAGTGTCTGTATATAGTGTGTCCTGTTATTTGCTTAATACATAGCATGAAGGTGTAAGTAAATGGACTTCAGTTTTTACATGTGTACTTAATTAGACCTAAGTAAAAGATGTATTTAAAAATGTTTTTTTGTGTTTGTTCACCATCTAAAACACTATATACACTATGTATATAACACTATATAATATACTGTGTATATTGTCAACTGTAATGTACTGTTTTCAGGGAAACAGTAGAAAACTATGACTGAATAGTTTTTGTAATTCCACACTTTAGAAATGTTGACAGTTTAAGTTTAAATTCAGACAGGCATGCTGACATATCAATACACATGTGAGTGAGTATGGTAACATTAACTTGTATCATGCTATAGCATGACACAGTTGTTTCATTTGTACGAATATACATGAACGATTGATCAGGCGAAAATTTAGGAAATTGGCATGTTACACTTTTAACATGTCAGCTCTAAGTTATATTTTCCACTTCCAGGACAATTTTTAGTTTATGCTTTCCTATTTAAACTTTTAATTTAATTATAATAATAATGACTTTATTAAGGACACAGAGAGAGGTCCATAGCATACCACATAAAAAAATCATCTCTGCATGAAAATACAATATAATAAATACAATATATAAAATATCTTTAAAAAAAAAAAAGAAATATCCTACACGTTATTATACAAATTCATAAAAAATGGGCAGAATTCAATAAACTGCACCCACAAACAAGCTGGAAAGCCAGTGGCTTTGATTGTTTTCACTCATGCTCCTTCATATCAGGTTTTCCATTTTTTACTTTACCTTACTCATTTTCAAATTTCGATTTTTCTATATAATTTGTCATTTGTTGTCAACAGTAGAGTTTTAGCAATACGTCAGTTACTGGACCAGTGGATCGACCAAAAAAACCGACAACATTTTAAACACTACAGTTGCAATCAAAATTATTCAACCCCCATTGCATATTAGGCTTACTGGCAAAATGTACAATTTTTCAGCTGTTTGCAATAAACAAAGTAGACAAGAACAGTTGAAATAGTTTAATAAAACTAATATTACCATGGTTTTTATCCAAATTCAACACAAAATGCTACTTTTAATCACTACTGCAGTCTCAAAATTATTCAACCCCCTGTTTCAAGCACACCTGGTGCAACTAATCAAGGGCTTCATTAGTTCAGGTGTGCTTGAGACAGAACACATAAATACCTGGACTGACTAGGGTTTTGTTGAGAGTGACATTTGATTGCATGTTAGAAATATGGCTAAGTCAAAAGAATTGTCTAAAAAGTTCAGAGAAGAAATCATTGCCTTGCACAAACAAGGAAAATGATACAAAACAATAGCAAAAGCTCTGAATGTTCTAGAGATACAGTTGGAAGCATAGTTCGCAAGTTCAAAGTTAAAGGAACAGTGGCTACACTACCTGGACGTGGCAGAAAGAGGAAACTATCAGCGGCTGCCACCAGATTCCTGAGGAGGCAAGTGGTCAAAAACCCTCGAGTGACTGCAAAACACCTGCAGCAAGACTTGGTGGCAGCAGGCACTGAGGTTTCAGTTTGTACAATAAGGCGCATACTAAACACTGAAGGGCTCCATGCCCGGACTCCAAGACGTACACCACTACTGACCCAAAAGCACAAGAAAAGTCGGCTCCATTATGCTCAAAACCATATAAATAAGCCACAGAAGTTTTGGAATTCTGTTCTGTGGAGTGATGAAACAAAACTGGAACTTTTCGGGCCTATGGAACAGCGGTATGTCTGGAGGAAGAAGAATGAAGCATATGCTGAAAAGAACACCCTGCCTACAGTGAAGCATGGCGGTGGCTCAGTGATGCTCTGGGGCTGCTTTGCTGCCTCTGGCACTGGAAACCTGCAGCGTGTGGAGGGCACGATGGATTCAGTCAAGTATCAGGAAATCTTAGGTAAAAACGTCATGCCGTCTGTGAGGAAGCTGAAGCTTGGGCGTCATTGGACCTTCCAACAGGATAATGATCCCAAGCATACCTCAAAGTCCACCAAGGCTTGGTTTCAGAAGAAGAAATGGAAGATTCTAGAGTGGCCGTCACAGTCGCCTGACTTGAACCCCATAGAAAATCTCTGGTGGGATTTGAAGAAGGCGGTTGCAAAACGCACACCCAAGAATATTACTGAACTGGAGGCCATTGCCCATGAGGAATGGGCTAAGATTCCTCAGGAACGCTGTCTGAAGCATGTGTCTGGCTATGCATCACGTTTGCAGCAGGTCATAACAGCAAAAGGGTGCTCTACTAACTACTGAAGATGCTTGTCATGAAGGGGTTGAATAATTTTGAGACTGCAGTAGTCATTAAAAGTAGCATTTTGTGTTGAATTTGGATCAAAACCCTTATAATATTAGTTTCATTGAACTACTTAAACAGTTCTTGTGTAATTTGTTTATTGCAAACAGCTGAGAAATTGTATATTTTGCCAATAAGCCTAATATGCAATGGGGGTGAACTGAGTATTTTGGGGTTTTGGACTGATGGCCTAATAAAATAAGCAATTTGAATATACATAACATATATACATATATTTGCATTTCCACTACAAGAGGGCTACCCGTTTTAGATTTTTTTTTTTATTGAAGTAACCAGCTCCTGCTTTGATCAATAATTATAATAAGTTACAGTGTGTATAGTAGTGTGTTTTCACTTTTGTTGTCTAGTGTCGTATTTCCACTTGGTATGTCCCTTTAAATCTACAGTGGAAGGAGGGACATGTGATAGCGTACAGGACAGTGATGTCCAATGGCGTGTTGAGCATACTGCAGATCTCTTAACATTATTGATAGTGTTCACTGTGCCTGTCTTCCGACCAGCAGTCTTTTAACCATCAGGGCTACCAGCGCAGGTTCATGTGTGTGTGTGCTTTGTCAATGAATCTCGACTCTTTGTCTCGTCAAAGGGCGTGTTTCCCTCGGCTGTCGGTCTGTTTGTAGGCCTACTATACTACAGGATTGCTCCAGTTGAGCTAGCTCCAGGTAAGACGAAGAAGCTGCACTCTGCTCGTCGGGAAAATTGTAATTTGTGCACTAATCCTACGCAATTGTATGTTGCTGACTGCATGCATATCAGTGAACATTAATGGTACAACCATGAGAACGACGTCGCCAACACTGAAAAAAGTAACTTAACTTTCAACGCGCAATTTCACGCGATTTTTACGCATTTGGGAAAATAAAAAATATCGCAAAACTAAGTTGACTAAGTTACGTTTCTAGCTATTAGTATTTGGTAGCTAGTTGTAACGTTATGTCTACAGTCTCGACAGCCTTGTAACATGCCTCTCCCTCTGCTGTGGAAATAATGTGGCACCATAGTTTGCAGGAGCCTTCATACGTCCTCCTGTTCTTTTTTTTTTTTCTTTTTTTTAAAGAAATGTCATTTCCGCAGTATTAACTCTTTACACATGGACTAGCCGGCCAACCTGACATAGTGCTATCCTTAAGATACCTTAACCGCCTCTTGTTTAAAAGATGATGGCTGCCCACCGGCTAGTGTTATTTAAAGGTATGGAAGCCCATTTCCGCCGAGAAAAGATAAAGAGAACATGGGCATAATGGAAAAAATGAAATGCTAATTGGTCAAAATTGTAAAATATTTTTTTTAAAAAGTACTAATAATAAATTTACCATCATAAATGTAGACCTAGTCTCACAAGTTTAACCTAATATATCAAACATTTTACATAAGTCAAAAATGTAAGATAGTCCGAAACTTCAAGTTATTTATAAGGGAGAGAAAGGGTTGGAGCAAAATGGAGGAGCTATGTCAAATTTTTAAGCACTTTTTATTTTGGCTTAAAGCAGTGGTTCACAACCTTTTCCTTGAGGGACCCCTTTTATTTATTTATTTTTTATTTATTTTTATTTGTATGTATTTTTTTTTCCAGTTGGGAACCATTGGCTCAGAGGGGGGACAAACAACTTTAATTGGTTGTATTTTCTAGGGCTGCCCCCGACTAAGGGCCCGTCCCAATACCACTCCTTGGGCCTACCCCTAGATTTGCTCGTTCTCGCGAGGGGTAGTGGTGTCCCAATTCCTTTTTGCGTGTAGGGGTAGGGGGCATAATGAGGGGTAGTGGGTATGAAACTAGCCCTTGGAGCGAGGGATTTCAGATGCTGACTTGCCAGCGAGGGGTAGATGTCACCATGGCTACCACCGAGCAAGAGACGGGGAAAAAGTTTTTATTCCTATTCACGATGCCTAGATTGGAGTTGACAGAAAGCTAGCCAGCTAGGTAACGTTACCGTCGTCAGGTTGCTTGTTAGCTAGCTCGCGCTATCTGGCGTCTGTCATCTGTCCTGTTCTGCAAAATTGTCGGATTTTTCACATTACAATAACATGCCAGCTAGTATAACAATGCTGCCTCGTAATGTTAGCTGGTTAGCTAGCTAGCTAGCAGAAGTCCCCTGTTGTACATATCTTATTACTCTAATGGTATGTTAGTAGCAAGCATAATAGTAGCAAACGTTACCGTTACGTTAGTAGCAAGCATAATAGTAGCAAACGTTACCGTTACGTTGTAGATGCCCATTTGGAAATGTAGATGGCTCATGGCTTCCTGTTTAAAATAGTTACATATGCGTGAACGTAACCGACCCAATTCCTAGGGAAAGATTTCAACCCCTACCCCTCGTTGCTTCATTTCGAGGGCCAAGGGGTAGTGGGCAAGGGCTAGGGGTAGGGCCAAGGGCTAAGGGGTGGTGGACAAGGGGGGGTATTGGGATTGGGCCAAAGAATTTTCCTATTTGAGCAGTAATCGTCATTTAGGGCCATTAGTCGACTAGTCGCCTGCATGTTTACAATATTTATTTTATATATTTTGGGTGGGGCAACATAATGGTTTGAGTTCAAGGCCTGAGGAAGAATAGTATCAGTAACATTGTCAACACTGTGCTACATTACAGAGAAATACAAAACCATACTAATGAACCATCATTAATATAGGGCTATATTTTATCTTGAAGTGCACATCACACACTGAATGAGCCACCCGTTAATTACCCTGTCAGCAAAGCAGTAATGATTGTGCTAAGTGGCTAATGGGCATGTAGCTACTTACATGTTTCAGATGATATGTCATGTTTGTAGTAATGTTTGTGTGTAGAGTTTACATATCACCTTGGGTTCGTCCTTCACCTTCTCAAAATAATCTCACACTTTGGATTTCCTGCCCGACATGTTATTAACTAGCCTGTATGATAACCGCAGGTACCAGAAGTGTAAATAAACATGACTCCTGTCTGACTGCTGAGTGTGGCCACTTCTTGTGTCTGTCCTATCAAATTAAATTCCCACATGGTTTCATGTTTTGTTTTGTTTTGTTTTTTTTTTGTTTGTTTTGTTTTTTCTGCTAAATGACCAATAAAATCATGACAATCAATGACCTTTCTGGTCGATTAATGTTTGGTCGACTATTAGGGGGCAGCATTAGTATTTTCTGTTTATTTTGAATACCCTCTTACCCCAAATCCTGCTGGCGAGTGTGAAAGGCATGTTTGCTTTAAAATTTGCCAAAATTACACCATTTTATCACAGCCAGAAAATAAAAACAGAAATTACCAGCAAATTTTCAATTTTTTGACTGTCCTTCAAAACGTACTTCTAAGGAGGAGTAGCATTTTTCTCAAGAAATGTTTTTTTGGGTTGTTTTTTTTTTGTTTGTTTCCATGTTAACTCTCTACTGTTTGCTTATTGCACTGGCTACAATAGTACCTACATTTGGCATGATTATTCAAAATAATACTAATTATTAGTATTATTATTGTTATCATTATTGTTATTATTATTATTATTATTATCAATTATTATTAGTAGCTTTGGTGAACATCAAGATAAAAATAAAATTAAAGAAAACACAAACAAACTTACACACAGTCACTCCCGTCCTCTGATAAGTAAAGTACTGTCCCTAAGTCAAAGTAGTTACATCAGTAGTTGTAGACTTAAGTTAAATTTCCTAGTGTGCTTCTATGACAGGTTAAAACGATATAATGATTATAACTTATAATAAGGATAGTGCTAACAATAATAATAACGTAATAGTATTGATTGAGTTGTGGGTGTATCTCACAAAGGTGATACCAGCTGGGAATTAAAAGTTTCATCTGTGATGTTTATACCACAAAGTTAGAGTTAGAGTTAAATTTGAAGCCTGCTTTCTCTGCCCTTTAAGTGTATCCTCCTGACCTGTGAGTGCTGACCCCCTGTTCACCGGAGTGCTTACTGCAGCCAGAGCCAGCGGGATGGAGGAGGAGGCCAGGTGCTTCCTGGGGAGGTTTGTGGAGGAGTTCCCTGCTGCTCTGGAGGAAGGCAGTCCACTGCCTGTCAGCCCTCTGAGTCGAAAAGTGTCTCTGGACGAGCTGCATGGAGAGAGCCTGGAGCTCGGCCTGAAGCTACTGGCTGCCAGGTATGACTGACTGGGAGGGAGCAATTAACAGAATGCTTTTTATGTGGTTGGTAGGCCTGAAGGATACACAAAAGCCACATAACCCACATGCTATAAATGTATTTATCTGTCTATGGACCAAATAACAGTATTATGTGAATAAATGGAATTACTGTGAAATTGCCTATAACTTTCACCAGAAGGTCACTTTTATGTTTAAATCTTCAATCAATCAATCAATCAATCAATCAATCAATCAATCAATTTTATTTATAAAGCCTAATATCACAAATCACAATTTGCCTCAGAGGGCTTTACAGCATACGACGTCCCTCTGTCCTTTGGACCCTCACAGCGGAAAACCCTTTAATGGGGAAATAAACTGTAGAAATCTCAGGAAGAGCAACTGAGGAGGGATCCCTCTTCCAGGACCGACAGACATGCAATAAATGTCATACAGAACAGATCAACATAATAAATTTACAAAGTTCCATATGACAAAATGAGACATTCACCACCAAAATTTTAACATCTGTTGCTTGTCCCATTATCAACCTTTTCTGAAAATTTCATCAAAATCCATTCAGAACTTTTCGAGTAATTTTGCAGACAAACAGACCAACATGAGCAAAAACATAACCTCCTTGGCGGAGATAATGACAGTAGTTTACAACAACATCAATGTAATTAATAATATTATAATAATAATTACGGCTATTGTGGTACAATATATTGTAAGTATATATTAATATATGATAGTATATGTATGTGACAATAATCATATGTGTATAATAACAGTAGAAGTATGACTAATGATAACAGCAGCAGTAGGCGGTGTTGGGGTCAACACATAAGGCTTCACACGGAGGCACCAAAATGTTGGGAACATAAATTCGGGCTTCACATGGCGGCACCAAATATGTTGGGATTTAATTGGCTATTAAATAGCCAATTAAATCAATTAATAATTATGTTAAATAATGACTTAATTAACATTAAATCACCTCGTGGGGCACCATCCCCGAAAAGGGAAAAATGACAGCCAGTTAAAGATATCAGTCTCATAAAATAGGCTAAACTATTAATTTGGAGTTTTGATTAATAATTAAATTAATGACAACAACCAAAATTAACAGTAACGCCTGAAGGATTTCGGAGTTCTTGACGCAGCAGAGGTTGACTATTCATTCACTCTTGTACAACATTAAACAGACAGCAGGTATGATTCCAAAGAATTATATTTATTCACAAACTAGCAAAGCAAACCAAAACACACAAATTCTAACTAACTATATACAAGCTTGGTGTGTATATGTGTGTGTTTGAGAGAGAGAGAAAGAAGAGAAAGGCAAAGGCTGGTGTGGCCACGTTTGGCCTACAAAACAAAATGGCTGACAACAGAGAACTACCAAAATGGCCGAATCAAGGCTAGCTTCAGGTCCGGGGGAGGTGTTTGTCTGATCGTGTGGTCAGGACAAAGACAAAGGAAAAGAAGCGGGAACTTTGAGATGCCTGTCTGGGTGTAGCTCTGTTGAAAGCCTATTTGTTAATGAGTCTATGTGAATGTGATTTGTGTTGCAAACGGTCTGGATTAGTGCAGAGATTGTTTATCTGTGTGCAAGAATCTGTTTGTGAACAGTATTAGCAAACTAGACACTTAGCTTTGGCGCAGCCAACTAACCAATGACCTCACTGCAAACTATCACAACAATAACTCAATGACAGCATTAAATCACATACAATAAGTTAAACAGTCTTGCTTGGCCTGTAAAGCTGTGATAAGCTATGCCCAGTTGTTACATTACCGATCCTTGAGTGGATGGGAGAAAGAGTCACTTGGTGGTGTACTGCTTTGTTAGCTGGCAGAAGAAGGCTGAGAAGGTGATTCCAGCTGCAGTCTTTGTTGGGTCCTTTGTTCCAAAGGTGAAACTCAGAGGAAGCTGGTCGCTCAGGGTTTAGAAGAGTTAGACGCTGGGTACTAACTCACTTAGTTCCTTGTTGCTGGAAAGCTAGTTGCAAACCTTGTGTTTGCAAGAGAGTCTGTGATCAATTGCCCTCCCTTTAGTGGTTGGGGCAAGGAGCAAGGGTCTGGGCCTCTGCTGTTCCAGGCCCAGCCGGAGAGAGGTGTGAGGTGTTGAAGCTCCAGAGCAAGAAAAAAAAATCTGAAGGGAGCAGACCTTGTACAGATGCCTGTGACATCACAGAGTCACATGTCACTGTAAAAGTACTGTCCAATCAAGTTGTGAGACTTGTGTCTCACTGAGGTGTGAGGTGAGACCTCCTGTGGAGATGGGTGTCACCTAGCTGTCTTTGTTTGAAGACAAAGAGCATGCAGAGGAAAAAGCCTTTAAATCAGTGATGATTTTACCAAATGATAAATCATCTGTGGTCCTGTGAATCCCAACAGTGGCATCAGGTAGGACCACAGCAGCAGCACAACCACGTCACACGATCCAGGCATAGCTGCGATACGAGTTAACCTGCCAGGCAGCGGAGCACAAAGGCTCCGGAGAAGAAGCCGAGTTAGTGACATGCAGTAACAGGACATGAATGTTAGCAAAGGAGAGAGAGAGAAGGAGAGAAGGTGCCCAGTGTATTATAGGGGCTCCTCCGGCAGACTAGGCCTAAGTCAGCCTAACTAGGGGCTGGTACAAGGCAAGCCTGAGCCAGCCCTAACTATAAGCTTTATCAAAAAGGAAGGTCTTAAGTCTAGTCTTAAATGTGGAGACGGTATCTGCCTCCCGGACCCAAATAGGAAGATGATTCCACAGAAGAGGAGCCTGATAGCTGAAGGCTCTGGCTCCTGATCTAATTTTGGAGACTTTAGGGACCACGAGTAACCCTGCGTTCTCAGAGCGCAGTGTTCTGGTGGGATAATATGGCACTGTGAGCTCTCTAAGATATGACGGAGCCTGACTATTTACAGCTTTGTAATGTAGGAGACTGATTTTAAATTCAATTCTGGATTTTACAGGGAGCCAGTGCAGAGAAGCTAAAACAGGAGAAATATGATCTCGTTTCTTAGTTCCTGTTAGTACACGTGCGGCTGCATTCTGGATTAGCTGGAGAGTTTTTAAGGACTTACTAGAGCTACCTGATAATAGGGAGTTACAGTAATCCAGCCTTGAGGTAACAAAAGCGTGGACCAATTTTTCTGCATCTTTTCTGGTCAGGATAGGCCTAATTTTTGCAATATTACGCAGATGAAAAAATGCAGTCCGTGAGGTTTGTTTTAAATATTAAAAGTTAAAAGACAAATTTTGATCAAATATTACTTCGAGGTTTCTTACGGTAGTGCTAGAGGCCAGAGCAATGCCATCTAGAGAAACTATATCATCAGATAAAGAGTCTCTGAGTTGTTTGGTGCTCGAGAACAATAACTTCATTTTCGCTGAATTTAACATCAGGAAATTGGAGCTCATCCAGGATTTTATGTCTTTAAGGCATTTTTGAAGTTTAGTTAATTGATCTATTTCTTCAGTCTGCACTAGGTTATGTTTTAAGTGATGGAACGGATCTGTGGTACCGCTTCCTTTTGTAGCAATTGTCTTGTGGCATATTTTGCAAATGATAGTAGTCTGTTTCACATCTGCCCTCCTGACACCAAACGACCTCCAAATGGTAGATCTGCTTCATGATCTTTCTCTATTTTGAACTGATGAGATGGCAGGACAATGAGTGACAAACCGGTGAGCATGGTTGATCAACTTAGGATGTCTGCACAAGAGGGAGTGAAAACAAGTCCCCTGTACATAAACATGGCCTGCTTTTAATGCATAAATAAATTACTAAAATGCACAAGGAAAATCTCAATATGTCAATATGGTCATCTGCTTTGTCACATGTAAAATATTAGAATATATCGTATATATTCGGTACGTGGGCCACCCCTGCTTGGTACTGTTTGCAGTGTCCGCCCATGTTGTGCATATGTGGCTACATTCCTCAGATTCCTGACAGCTCTGCTCTTGCCCTGCTCATTCAGTATGCATGGTTGGCTTTGCTGTTTGACTTCAGACTGCAGGGGTAGACTGAATAATAGTTGCTGACACGCTGTAAAAAAGTAAAACCAGAAAATTCCAAACGAGCTGTGGAGGACATAACAACAGAACTCTCCGCTCATTATCCTCCTCCACTGTTATAACTAATCTTTGATAATCATTTACAGTATTTGAAAGGTAGAAAAATATTCTTAATGACTTCATTCAGACGGGATAGGACTGTCTCAATTATTGCTGTTTGCTCACACACTCTATGTGAGGTGTTGCACTTCATTCCTGCGGTTTACAGAAATGAAACTTGAAAACATAGGGAGGGAGTGCCCAGTTGATTGTTATTGTCATACAAGAGTTATTTTTCCCTTCTCTTTGTAAGTGAGCAATGATTTAATCACTGTGATAAACTTGCAGGACAATTAACGTAATCTGACAGCATTAAATACAGACAATGCCATGTTGAAAGTGTTACAGAAATGTTGCTATTGTAATTTTTACATTAAAGTTACTTAGGAGCTCATTTTCTTTGCCAGGCATAAACCTGGAGATCATGCGTTTGGTCGTGTGTGTGCTTGCGTGCGAGTGTGTGTATCTGTCTGTTCGCAGTAGATCCCACAAACTACTAGATCCATCAGCCTCATATTTTGTGTGCACACAAGGACGTCTCAGGGTTGCAGTGATTCACAATTGTTGAAAAACCTGTTTTATTGACTGTTTTATAGTCGTCGTCATTGACTGCTGACTCCTTTTTACCAACTGGTAGGGGCAGGAAGTTTTCCGAAAATCTGCTCTACTAAAAACAAGCCTTACCTATTCTGTTGCAGGAGCAGGACGCAGTTTGGTCTTTGTTGTGGTTAAAAAACTGACACCCATAGAAAAGTTTGGTCTCATTTTGAACCTTGTTTTAGTCATCTCCATTGCCATCATGAATGGTAGGGAGCCAGGAGGTACATTTACATCAGGTGCAGCTGCGTTTTGTTCCTTCTGCTGCATTATAGAACATTATAGCACACGGAGGGCGTTCCAGAAGTTTTGCCTGCCTGATTTTGTAGCCTTGCCTATTTCTGTTGGTTTGTTCATTATACCTGGTGGAGATCTGCACTCCTCTGAGTGCACCTTCCTAGTCCAGATACGTGACATGTATAGTTGCAGTCAGATTTTTGTAACAAGGTGCATGTTTGAAAGATTCTCATGGGCAGGTTTTACATCTTCATGACATGAGGTGGTTTTCAGCCCAAATGCAGTGGAAACCATTTAAAAACAGTAAAGATGGATATGTTTTAGTCATGTGGTTTGGTAAGACATACATGCTGGAAAGTCATGAAAAGATGTCTCATCCTCTTAGCTCTTATGGACTGCACTGTGCAAATTGTCTGAAGTCTCCTCCCTTCTTAGTCATATCCCTTTAAAATGAGCATTAGAACAGCTATGAGCAACCCTCCAGCTCAGCCAAACTTAGTAGAGGAAAAGTCTAATTTAAAAAATGTGTGAGGTCTTGGTCTCTGAATCATCGCCTTGTGTGTGCTGTGCTCTCTCTTGGGCTCACATTTTACTTCAGAAGTATGCCCTGTCAGGAAGACTTCATATCCTGTCTGTACAAACACATTGTTCTGCCCACTTCCCGTTTCCTTAGTTCAGTCTGTTTCTGCAACAGAAATGTAATTCTGTAAAGCAGAAGGACTGACAGATGACAGAGTTTATCTCACAGTTAGTTGTGTATTTAGCAGCTGTTACTCATTTAAATAAGCACATGTTGTGCTCCAGTTATATTTTACTCATTTGTGTTTGCTAGCATTTGCTTGTTTATTTCTGTACTGAGGTGATTTACTCACATCTGGCTGTACAATTGAGTACAGTGTCACTTTGCTGCAAAGTCTGGTGAGAGACATTAATCATGTTCATGTATTTCTGCTTGTTTTTGTTGGTTCAGGGGTGCTCCTGCAGGCCTCAGTGCCCTGCTGTGCCAGGCAGCGCTGTCCCAACTTCTGCAGAACGACCTCTCACCTTTTCACTGCTCCCAGGAAGCTGACAGCCAGGAAGAGGAACAGCAAGTAGTCTGTAAGAGTTTTACTGTAGGCTCAGTTTGGAGGCTGTAGTTTGTGGTGCTGTTAAATTAGATTTTGTTTCACTGAGTGGTGTCTCAAATCTTTAGTCAACTCTCAATGATAAAAATGGGAGCTTTGTTGCCGGACGTAAGCAATAAATTTCCACAACTACTTGGAGGCAGTGCAACAAGTTGTGAACACAATGCTGAAATATTATCACCTTAAAAAGTTAATCACAAACCTGTAAGTGATTATTTGACACAGAGTGGCATTATTATTTTTTTGGATGCCTGTTTAGGTCCACCTGATGAATCTAAGTCCAGTCATCACCGTCCTTTAGCTCGGTTTTTGGTCTCCACCAGCTCCCACAAGCATAGACCTGGCTCATTAGCTACTAAATGCTTAACTATGTGCACAAGCTAGTCTGTAACTGTGTCTGTCTGCTGCTTGCTGCTTAACAGTTGAGTATAGTGAGGGTGAACGAAAACAATAACTGTGACATTAAACCAAAGTACTGAGCTAGCAGAGGCTAAAAAGTGCTGTAGAGCTGAGAGGAGCTGCAGAGTTGTTCATGTTTCTCTGTGTTTTAAACACTACAAGGGACTTTACAGTGACGTGCATAAGTTTGGGCACCCCTGGTCAAAATGCCATGACTGCGAATAGCTAAGCAAGTAAAAGATGATCTGATTCCCAAAAACCAAAAAGTTAAAGATGACACATTTCTTCAATATTTTAAGCACTTACTTTTTAATTTCAATCTCTAAAAAAAAAAAAAAAGATGTAGGGTCTGAAGCAAAAGTTTGGGCACCCTGCATGGTCACTACTAGGATCATTGTCCTGTTGTAGAAGCCATCCTCTCTTCATCTTTTTTTACAGATGGTAAAATTTTTAATATCATGTGAAAAATTCATATTGTGATACTTGCGATATTTCAGCTTCTTGACATATTGATGTCATACTCATACCCAAGCCAACAACAAGCATGGCCGACTCCCTGGTAGTTCCAGAAAGAGGAGAAGCTTCAGTAGTGTGAAATAAACTGTGGCGTCGTTAGGCCTAGGCGTCCTGAATGTTTCATGAACTGCCCCCGACATCTCAGACTCTTTTAGCAAGTTACCATGAGTTACCGTCTCTGCAGAGGGAACTTATTCAGCGACTCCGCCGGCAACAGCAGAGCGTCTGTTCCTCTCCTCTTTGCTGTGTGCACACAGGAGTTAGTGTTCTTTTGTCATAAACCTTTGGTAATGTAAACCTATGCGAGAAAAAAACTACATATATGTGAATGCGCAATAGTTATTGTAGCATAACAGCCTGTCACTGGTTACAGCGTGATGATGAGAGGAGAACTGGGAGAGCATAAAGGTCCAGGTGGGAAAAAAAACAACTCAATCATTTAGGATTTTGCTAAAAGAGAAGGAAATCATCTGTTGATTTATATATAGAGATCCCAGGGTACATTTTTTTGTATTTGGGAGCTATTTAAATGTTTATGTTGTGGGAAAAAAATTTTTGTTGAACTATTAATATTGTATACAGAATCCGAATCATTTTAGTTTAGGTTTTTCTGAATATCTGAAGGAAAACTGTTAGATTGACATGTAAAACTATATCACACTTTTTTCTCAAATTGATAATATATATATATTTTTTTCTAATTTGTCATATTGTTAAGAATAACGTTATCGCAAAAATACCCTGAAATATCGTGATATTATTGTAGGGCCATTTTGCCCACCCCTATTCTGCATCCTTTTTTCTCCAAACACACCTTTGCTCTTTGCATCGAAACAGTTCTATTTTAACTTCATCAGTCCACAGGACTTGTTTCCAAAAAGCATCAGGCTTGTTCAGACGTTCCTTTGTAAACTTCTGATGCTGAATTTTGTGGTGAGGACACAGGAAAGGTTTTCTTCTGATGACTCTTCCATGAAGGTCATATTTGTACAGGTGTCACTGCACAGACCACCACCAGAGTCTGATCAATCTTCCTGCCGTTGTTTTGCAGTCAGATGGGAGTTTTGATTTGCCTTTCTATCAATCCTACGAGTAGCTCTCTCAGAAAGTTTTCTTGGTCTTCCAGACCTCAACTTGACCTCCACAGTTCCTGGTAACTGCCATTTCTTACACATCTTGGCATCACGGCATCATCATTGGGGAATGACTTTAACAGAGAATAGTAGGATTTTCTAACGTGAAGAATAACCAATAACCTAAACACAACCGGGCATGTTCCAGTAGGAAAATGATCCAAAACTGAGAAGAAATTTATAACATCAGCAACTAAGATTACAAGTCTCCCTGACTTTAGCATGTAGCTGCATATAGCAGTGAAGGCTACGTAATGTAAACACTTGCAGTAGTGTGCCTGGAGCAGATGACCATATAAAGAAATCTATCATGAGCTGATGTCGCAAAAGCAGAAGAAAACGCTGTAAACAGAGTATTTAGATCAGTGTGAAGTCTGAGGTTTTTGCTCACAGAGATTACTTTTACATACATTTACCTTACTATTTGAAACTTAATGTTCAATATGAACATCTATCAATGTTTTGTATGCATGTATTGTATGTATAACAAAAAATAAGTGAAAGAATAATAGGTCTCCTTTAATATTGCACTGTATATACTAGTAGCAAAAAGTATTAAGAACCAAAAGGTTGTCACTGATTTCTTGATGATTTTATCTTTCTGTTAGTGCTTCAGTCAGAGGCAGTCCAACGTCTCTTCATCAACAAGCTGATAGATGTGGCGCTGGCATGGCATCAAAACTTCCCTAAGCCCCCTCCTTCTCCCTCCCAGTTCCTCCGCTGCTCCGTCCATGCCATCAAGAACACCAGGAGAAAGATGGAGGACAAACACGTCACCCTGGCTGAGTTCAACCAGCTCTTTGGAATCCAGGTGAAGACTTTCACAGTAACAACGCTGCTTCACACTGGTTTTCTTGTAACACCATCAGATTATTAAGATGAAACACCTATTTGATGTCTTTCTCTCTGTCTATACCATGGTCCAGGACGGAGTGGAGCGTGCCTACTACGCTGTGTTTGACGGTCATGGAGGGGTGGATGCTGCCATCTACGCTGCCACTCACCTCCATGTTGCTCTGAGTAAACAGGAGACACTGCAGAGAGACGCAGCCACAGCCCTTAAAAGTGCCTTCAAATACACTGATGACATTTTCAGAGGCAAAGCCAAGAGAGAGGTACTGAAGCAGCACCACTACCACATCCTGAACAGGTTCCAGCCAAGTACCCCTCACTGCAATGTGCAGTTCAGGGTGGCGCTCAATGTGGGCGGAGTCAAACCTTTAAACTCACATTGAGCATGTTTGACTCACTCAGCGGCACCACCTAAAAAGAGGACATCAGTACTGCATGAAGTACTTAATTATAAACACAGCAACCTTGAAAACATATTACACCAGTATACTTGTAATTTTATCATGACCTGTAATAAACATTGCCTAGTTTAAAATAAATTACAATGCAATTGCAAATTGACCTCTTGGTCCTCTGATGGAAGAGTGGAGCACAGCATGGGTCACTTGGAGGCTGCTTGTAGGCTGTGAGATAGAGCCAAGCAGCTCAAACCAGGGCCCGTAAAGCATGCTGGAGGTTTTACCGGGGCTGGAGGGGCGGTCATAGTGGGTGAGAGGAGACCAAACGCCTGTAGAGCATGTTGGAGGCTTCACATCCAAGGATGTGAGGACTACTGCACTCCCTCTGTTTCTCCAACATGCTCTGCGGGCCCTGGCTGTCCTCTCATCTTAAAAAGCCCCTTTGACTGACCGCTGTGCCTTGCTCCTCTACCAGAGAACCAGGGAGAAGACTGGAGGGCGGTGGCTCTCTGTTGGCTTTCCTCCAGTGTCCACACACTCCTGGATGTAGAGCTGTGGACTTTTGTCAGGTTTTTTTTTTTTTTTTTTTTTTTTTTTTTTTTTTTTTTTTTTTTTTTTTTTTTTTGAGATATCATAGGGTGGGACTTGGCGAGAAATGTAGTGGGATCCATAATAATGCGTACATTCATCAAATTCAGTGCTCTATATTGCTATTTTCCAAGCCACTGTAATCATATTCCTCGGAGAAGGACTGCACTGCACCCTGTGGTCCCTCAGCCTCACTCCCGTATATGAGACTTCTTAGCTGGGAGGAGAGCAGACAGCAGCTTGGGAGACGGACCTTCAATCGCGGCTGTGGCAACTAGCATTCAACCAAGCAAACCCCAAGTCCCTGCCAGGTCAGCAAGCTTCTGTTGCTGTCATTACACAGGTTATAACCAGCACTGCCACTGGTGACCAGCCCGCTGTGACCCCCATTGCTGGGTTAGCAGGTTAGCTTTGGCTGAACTTGAGTTGCCGCAGCAAGTCTGTCTCTGCCTCTTTAGAGGTGCTGGCTGCTCTCCTCACGGCAAAAATAGTCTCATAGGCTGGGAGAGAGGCATAGAGGAACTGCGGGGTAGCAGTTAACTAACTAGCAGTAAACGCACACAAAATTGCTAACGCAGGGTGGCACTCAGCGTTTGATTCCGCCCATGTTGACCACGGCCCCAAATTGCACACTGCAGTGAGGAGCTTCTCATTTCAGCTGACAAACATGCACTGTTATTATAATATCAACAACAATATAGTATTTGAAAGATCTTTTTTTTTTTACTTTACTAGATAATAATTCTATTCCCTTTTTGTCTTTTAATCATGAATTATTAATAGAATTTTAAAATCAAATCACAAGATTAATTTTGCAAAGGCTTTTAGATTTAACTTTTTCAGCATTTGCAGTTTTCATTTGGAGTTTGGGTTTGTTTAAACACAGCTTCCTTAAATTTAAGCAGTGGGCATCTCAAAATTGAATCAAATCCAACCCACAGATTTGCAGCAGGAACTCCGATTGGCTAGATGCTGCTATGTGTTGCATTCAGAGCTCTGACCACTAGATTGTAATTATGGGTTCTGGGATCTGAGTGTTTTCTCTGTGTGTGTGTGTGTGTGTGTGTGTGTGTGTGTGTGTGTGTGTGTGTGTGTGTGCTGTCGTCAGCGTCTGCGAAGTGGCACTACAGGCGTGGCAGTGCTAATCCAGGGACAGGAGCTGACTGTGGCCTGGCTGGGAGACTCTCAAGCAGTACTGGTCAGAAAGGGACAGGCTGTTACACTCATGGACCCCCATAAACCAGACAGAGAGGTAAATGTACACACTGTCAATACACAGGAATATAGAATTAGTTGACACAGTTATTCTATCAGGTGGATTCAGCACAATAGCAGCCAAAGATGAAGGTAAAATAAAGGCTGCACTTTTAAAGACGGTGAAATGCAGCTCCTGTCATGGTTCTGTAAACATTTTGCTGAATTAGATGAATTGAGAAAAAATGTAAAAATTACCGTACCTCCAAACATTTGTCTGTTTGCAAGTAATAATGACATTTGCTAGGGAAAAATGATTTTTCAGCCCATGCAAAAGACTGTGTAAAAGATCATCAAAATCTTGCTCCTATAGATTTTACTTTTGTCCAGTCTAGTTGTTACTGACTGAACGCCTTTACTGCTGCTTCTTCACCAAAACACTAGATGTGGCTGTGCTGACTTGACTGATGACAGTCACGTGACACATGTGGAGTTTAGATTCACCTAACAGTGAAAATAGTTACAACAAATTACTGCACATCTGTAGATAAACTAAATTGTGGGAAGGTGGTTGGATGATAAAGTTGGTGTCTTTTGTCCTCTGCCATCCAGGATGAGAAACAGAGAATTGAGGATCTTGGTGGCTGTATCACCTTCATGGGTTGCTGGCGTGTTAATGGCACATACGCTGTATCCAGAGCTATAGGTAAGTCAATCGCAACCAGCAGGAGCAGAGAAAAAAGGATTTGTGTGGAATCCCCCCTATCTAGGTTCTATAAGGAGGGTCATAAGTAAAAAGACCAGCTATGTATGTGTATTTTTAAGGAATATACCTAAAACCCCCCACACAGTTTCATTTAGGGGCTGTACACATGTTGTTGTTTTTTTGCACCCTCAAATGAATTATTTTCAATGTAGACGTGCAGCAGGTACACTCAAACGCCAAAGTGACGCTGTCAGGGGGGTTACGCATCCCGAGCGCCTATTTTTCAGGGCGCGGCGGCTTTTCTCTGAGATAAACAGAGTTCAACTTTTGGAATGCAGCAGCACGCACTGCATGTCATGTGTCGAGGACCAACAAATTAGAGCTGGCAGATACCTTTCCCTTCTTCTGTGAATATCAGTTGCTGTTAAATGGAGGAGAAGTTAAAGCTGGCACAGAGTAGTGCCCACCATCTCACCTCACGTTTTCCAGGCGGTTAAAGACGTGGCATTGTACGGCCCCTCACATTTGCTTTGACATAAAAAAAAAAGTAGAACTTTACACAGCTTAAATGAAATTGTCCCTGTGTTCAGAAATATGGGAGTCAAATTTAAATACCAAACCAAAAATAGCATAACAGTCTATCATTTGCTTGTGTTTAGTCAAGTCAGCAGGGTTTTGTTTAGTCAATGATGTATCAGTCCCTCCAGGACTTCGCGATGTGCAATCGCAACAAGTAACGTAAATTCAGCCGCTCCCTTGGAAATTTGTCCAGTCACCACAACTTTACCACAAATTTGACTATTTAAAATGGGTGAAATCTCATTTCAGTCGAGCTGTATGCAGTGCATTGATGTACACAGCTCCTCCTTGCCCGCTTGTCTCTCTCTCTCTATCTCTGTTTATCATGCGGCTAACACAGTGACACAAATAATGACAGGGAAAACTGTAAGCATCATATGACTAATGTTACTCCTCACCTGACGGTGAAGCTGCAGATTGCATGGTGTCTCTCTCTCTCACCTGACGCTAAAACTGTCGGGGGTTTGGATCCAGGGCTCTCTCTCAGCTGATGGTGAAGCTGACGGGGGTTTGGATCTCGGGCTCATCCTCACCTGAAGGTGAAGCTGCGAGGCACACAGTGTCTCTCTGTCATCTGATACTAACACTATGGTGGTGTCTGCCTTAGACACCGCACCTGTCAGTCACTGTCTTTACAACATAGACTGTTTGTCATTGTAGACCTCACTGTTGCCTTCTAAATCTTCCTGACTGGCTTTGACGTGAATAACGAAGAAAACTTTGGACCAGCAAAGATTTTTTAATATTTGGTTTATTTTAGGCCAATATTCACGCTGAAAATGCATGATATCATGAAGTGAATCCTATTTAATTGTATTTTTTTTTGAATAATATTTTTTATATTATTTATTTCTTAAAATGATATAAAACACATAAAAATATTGCATCATACATCACAAATTTTCAGAAAAGTCCACATGAAATCAGACATTTCAGGCTGCAGCAATTTCAAAAACATCCTGCGAAATCCTGGAGGTACTGATGTATATTCAGGTCAGCTCCTTTATACTTTAGAAAGCTTTTGTGAAATTTAGTGAAGAATTGGGAGCGTCCAAATCCCATTTGTGGTTGCAGTCTCTTAAAGTTTGACTATAAAAAAAACTAAAAACACGATCTGCATACCAAACAGTTTATCTACAGTTAATGTGCATTTTACTATTTGCAGATTATCATAGTGATGGACAGACTGATTCTCTCACAGTAACAGTTCCTTCAAGTTGATACATAGAAAACCTTTTGACCTTTAATACTTTTTGCAAAATATGGCATCAATTTTATTTTTATTGATGCTCCCTTGTAGCACGTGCATGATCAATGACTCGTGCTGCCCACCCCACAAAACTTCTCTTCAATACATTACCAGTCATCATGTATGAGTGTAAATTTAAACAAATTATTAATAATAAATTAATTTAAACGCATTCATTCAACATCCCACTTGTATGATGTATGTAAGCTGAACAAGCTGTGCTATATAACTGAAAATAAGTGTAATAAACCTAAATGAAATATGACACCATTTCTATTTTCAATTTCTATGTGTTATTTTCTAAATTTGAAATCAAACTTTAATTAAAATACAATTGTTTCTTTTCTCTGTGGAAACCTACCTGTGTCCACACAGAGCTCTGCTCATTTTCTTCTCTATTCTCTTTACTCTCATTGTATTTTTTCCTTTTCATCTTGTGACTGCAGACTTTATCTTCAGACATGTGGCTCCCTCTTGTGGACATTTAGGGGAACTGCAAAATAGTCCTACCATTTCATTTAAGGTTAGGGGTGTCCAAACGTTTTTGAATGGTGGCTAGATTAGATAATGTGAAAATAACTGTGGAACAGCTGCTGCTCATGTCATACGGACTATTAAAAAAACACCCCATACAGATGAGACAAACAGAATTGGTTCATCTTTCAGTGAATAAGTATTCAACTTTTCACTACTTCTGAAAGTGGCGGCTCTCGCTGTCAACCGAATACTTCTTTGCTATGACCATGTCTACTAGCTAGCAGGAAATGTCTGCTATGAGGTAGCCATTAATTTGGTTGTTTGCTGTCTGTTTATAAAGACACAATAGTTCTGCCTGCGTTGTTTCTACTTGGTGCCTGTCTACAAACTGTGTGATAGTTGTAAACCCGATATTATATCTGCAAAAGCTACTGTAAAATCAGCCAAAAATGTCAACCCAATCCATCTCTTGATCAGGCTCTTCTGTGTAAGATTAGTGAGATATCCTGTTAGGACAATTGATCTTCATGCCAACCAAACAGTTCAGCTGTAGATTTAATAAAGAGCCTTCAGGCCTGGATTGACTCAGTCTGAAGAGGTGCTGCTGTGTTCAGCTGAACCTTCTAACCATACATCCACATCCCTCCACCAGGTGACTTTGACCAGAAGCCCTACGTGTCTGGAGATGCCGACTGCTCAACAACCCAGCTGTCCGGGGACGAGGACTACGTGCTGCTAGCATGTGACGGCTTCTTTGATGCCGTAAAACCTTCAGAGGTCCCACACATGGTCCTGGATGCACTCCAGCAGTCTGGTGACCCTGAGGGTGGGGAAGATGCTCCGCTGGAACAGTCTGAGGACACTGTTGGACTGAGAGTTGCTCAACAGTTGGTAGGTCAAGCTAAAGCAGCCGGTTCTACTGATAACATCACAGTGATGCTGGTGTTCCTGCGTCCACCCCAGCAGCTGCTTGCTCAAAACTCTACCACAGTACCTGCAAAAGCTACTCAGGACTCTACCTCCCAAGATGCACCACAGCAGTGAAGAAGGAGGTCTGCAGCCCAGACACCCCTGTGCCAAGCTACTGCCCAACTCAGCATTTCTCAGCCTATAAATGTCTCCAGCAGCTGTCAGACAGACTGACAACACTCATTTGATGCTAACAGCAGGCTGCAGTCACATCGTGTCACTGCTTTGGAGGAAAAGTGTTAATTCAACTGTATTTAAACAAAAAGATTTGAAAAGGTTTGTAAGAACATGCAGGGCCAGATATCTGCGTTCCCAAAGCAAGAATGAGCATCCCTACATTGGAATACTCGCCGCCCCAGGTCTGCTGTGTCAGTTGGCTTGTTTTTAGTTAAAAATTACTTAATTAAACATCAAAGTATTTTAAAAGGATATGAACCATTTGAGCATCAAATCAACTTTTTGTGTATGTAATTGCGTGTATATAAAAGCTATTTCTCCTAAGTCATTTCAACGGTGCCTTTACCAGTCATGATTATGAAATGCCTCGGAAACCCCTCATTCTGTTCTGTGCTGCAGATACCTTCAGGAGGGACATGAGGGAAATGGATCCTTTAATCCTTTTAGTAGCTAATGTCAACTTCAGTCTATACATTGACTGTCAGCCTTCAACAACTGCTATCAGTTGATCTCTAATGCCAAGCAGTATGACTGTTAAAGGTATTGTGCACTGTGCACCATGCATAGAATGACTTGGATTAATGGAATGCGTCACCCACAAAATGACCATTTGTATATCAATTACTCATTGCGTGTTCTCTAAATTCATGAAGAAAACTTTGATTTTATTGCATGTCTCCATGGTGAGCGGAGAACCCAAAAAAGATGAACATCCTTCATGAATTTAAGTGATCCACATTTAACAGCAGCAAAACTATATCAAAACATCACTTTTCAAACTTTCACATAACTCAGTCAGTATAATCAAAGTGTCCTTTATCCAGCCATATGCTCTGTACTTCCCAAACACATGCATTTCTCTTGCATGACTCCAGAGTGAACGGAGAATCTGAAACAAAAATAAACAAGCCACGTTTGAATCATGTCAGTTCAGACAGTCTAGTGTATGCCTGAGTAGCTTGCCTGGTAACACGCATACGTTTGAAATCTGCTCTAGCAGAGCTCATACCCATGCTTATGCTCAGGCACACTAAGGGCACACTGCTTGTAGACGAAAGTGTTTAGTAAAAATGCATGTGTTTGGGAAGCACTGAGCTTACAGCTGGATATACAGTATGGGAGTTGGATTATATTGCACGGATGGATGTTGTGATATGGTTTTGCTGTTGTTAAATGCTGCCCCCAATGGCTTCAGTTCATGCAAGAAAAACAGTTTTCCATAAAAATCAAGGTAACACAGGGTAAGTAACTGACGTACAAACGGTCATTTTTCGGTTGAATTATTCCTTTGAATCAGTAAATTTTGCTGTATTTTTGGAGGATTAGGAAACTGATGTAGTTTGTTTTGAATCTCTGAAGTACAGGACCAGCTATTTCTGGGCTTTATCCTGGAAGAACAGATGGCAAAGGGATCACAGAGAGGAATAGTTAGTGCTTTTGTTTTGAAGGAGCTCTGGTGTTACAAAACTAACTGCATAAGCTTAGCATGCTGACGTAAGGGAGTATTGATGTGGAACATGTTGCTTGATTTACTGGACAACAAACCGATAGTATTTCTGACTGCTGTGTTTTGCTTTGGTTTTATGTCTTTAAAGATAAACTATGCAGGGTCTGTCTGTTACCGTTTGTAAAGACAACATTAGAGCTTGGCCCCTCCTCTATACGTTGCTTGTACATACACTGTGAGCTGCTGTACGATTGTAGCAGCATTACATTTGTTGTAATGCATAAGGCGATACTTAAGCAAACTATGTAAGATGAGCACCAGCACCTGTTCAACAGACGACAGGCAAACTCCATGCTGCTCTTCTTCCCCAGGCTCTCCATCAGTGCTTGCCAGCATAAGTGAATGTGAAAGCCAACCCCATATAATTCTAATGGCTGCCTTTTTAAAATAGCGTTCCCACGAATCCTTAAAAAGTCATTGAATTCAGTAATCTAAAATGAAGGCCTTGATTGGTATTAAAATGTCTTAAATCAGTCTTTCAAAAGTCTTAAAAATGCAAAAAAAAAAATCAAACTCTGCACGATGGAAATCACGGAAGTGGAATGCCACATGTTGAGTGAGAGACATAAAAAAATGGCAAGAAAACCAGATATTTCTCAATTCTGTCCTACCTCAGTCTCTGCCATAAGACAAAAAGTCATGTTTTATGTTACAACAAAGATTCGGGCAATCCTAATTGATGTTTGTTCATGTTTTCTAATATTTCAGTCATTGTAAAATTGGTCTTAAAGTCATTTCAACTGACATTAAAAAGTTTTTGAAAGTCTTAAATCTTACTTGCCTTGAGCTGTCTGAACCCTGGATAACATCCCAACCTCACCTGTGTGCTGTTAGTGGCTGGGGGCTACACACCCAAAGCCCAAAGCTTGCAGCCCAGAATTGTGCCGACCATCACGAATGGAAGAAATTCCAGGCAGAAGGCAGTCTCTGCAGATAAATACACTTCTAGTGGGTCGAAAGTGATGATTGAGAGGGATCACTTTGGTATGACTACACATAGTTTTGGTTTTTTTTAAGAGATCCTGCATAGTATACCTTTAATTAATAGTTCTTAATAATGTCTTATTGAGAACATTAATATGGATATTTCTGTGTTAATGACTTTGAGATGTAATATTCTGTATCACTGACAAGATGCTGTGCTGTTTTCTAAAATATTTAATATCAGCAGCTGAATAAAAGCAATGAGAATTAAAAAGGAAAAGAATATGTGTGATAATATTTAAAGCCAGTGTGAATAGATCTAAAAGAAATGTGTGTTTGCATGGGTTGAGATATTAAGTACGTGCACATAACAAAAATACTATAAAATCTTACTTATGTTTGGTATGTCAGTATGTCTTTGGACTTTAAGGAGGATGTGATTATGATTAAGTGGAAAAAAAGATTTCCATCAATGTGGATTACTATATTAGATTGATAGGTGACCTCTGCTTGTGAGATATTTGGGAAGATCAAGATTAGACGAATGTTGTCAGGTTGAGTATGATCTTATATATTTCTTATATATTTCCCTCAAAATAGCATCTTGTAATATCATAAATTGAAAGATGCAGATTTAATTAAACGTATTTGATAAATGATATATGATAAGTGAAATTATATATATATTTATTTATTTAATTATATATGAAACAAAAATGAATTAGAAGAATGCTAATACTGTTCTGTGAATGAATGAAGTTAGTGAGTAGTTGTAGTAGTTAATGGTACAGTTGGTAAATTACATAAGAATAGCTTTTTGTCATTTTGCTTGAACTGTCTACACATCCATACAGTATACATGAGACAGAAAGTCAGCTTTAATATTTCATCTTTGCACAACTTGTGGTAGAAGTAATCTATTCGGCAGCTCTACAATTAGTTCCAGTCAAGCCCCTAGTATGCTGGTTCCAAACCTGGGGGTCCTGACCCCCACTAGGGGTCGCCAAAGCTTCACTGGGGGGGGTCACAAGGCCTTTTTGGAATTTGGGGGGGATGAGAAGACTTTTTAAAAAATCACAGTAGGCATATAACTTAGCATTTCATTCATGTGAAAAAACTCATTTTCAAAGTCTCTATTATTATTCAAGAGAATACTTCATACTGCAAAATGACTGTTTATATATCAATTACTCACTGTATGTTACCTTGAATTTGTGAAGAAAACTTTGTTATTCCCGCATGCCCCAACATTTTCATTATTTTTGAGAGATGAATTTTCTTGATACTTTTCAAAGCTTTCTTTATACAATTCTGTCTGTATTATGTATTTTTCAGATTTTTAACAATCATAGATACTTAAAGAAATACTTCACCCACAAAATGATTGTTTGTGTACCAGTTACTCATCGCATGTTACGTTGTTTTTCTTGCATGCCTCCACGTTGAATGGAGAATCCAAAAAAGGCAAACATTCTTCATTATTTGAAGTGATTGGGGTTCATGTTTAACAACAGCAAAACTACATAAAATCTGTTTCTGAGGGCTGTTCATCTGTTTACAAACACCCACACAACTTGTGCACTATAATCGAAGTCTCATTTATCCAGCTGTACGCTCAGTGCTTCCCAAACACATCAATTTTAACTAAAATGCTACACTATAAAACACTTCCGCCTATGAATAGCACACCCTGAGCGTGCCTTAGCAGCTGCGTGTGTATGAGCTCCACTTGAGTCGAGGTCGAATGCAGGTGTGTGCCCAGACATGCTACTTGTCTGTGTGTAAAGCTGTTTGAACTAATGTGTCTTTTTATTTGTAACATTTTATTGAAAATGCATGTGTTTGGGAAGTACTGATCATCCATCCATCCATTTCTGTACTTGTATCCTCTTGAGGGTCGCAGGAGGGCAGGAGCCTATCCCAGCTGACATTGGGCGAGAGGCAGGGTAAACCCTGGACAGGTCGCCAGACTATTACAGGGCTGAAACCCATTCACACTCACATTCACACCTACGGGCAATTTAGAGTCACCAATTAACCTGCATGTCTTTGGACTGTGGGAGGAAACCGGAGTACCTGGAGAAAACCCAAGCTGACACGGGGAGAACATGCACACTCCACACAGAAGGGCTCCCACGCCCGGGATCGAACCAAAAACCCTCTTGCTGTGAGGAGACAGTGCTAACCACTACACCACCGTGCCACCCAGTACTGATCATACAACTGGATAAATGAAACTTCGATTACACTGCAAAAGTTGTGTGAGAGTTTGTAAAGTGCTGTTTTGATATAGTTTTGTCGATGAATGAAGTCATTGGGGACAGCATTTAACAACAGCAAAACCATATCAAAACATCCATTTCAACTTGTGCAGTATAATCCAACTCCCAAATATCCAGCTGTATGCTCAGTACTTCCTAAACACATGCATTTTCACAAAGTTGCTGTTAATATAAAACATTTTTGCCTATAAGTGTTTCTGAGTGTGTCTGAGGATGAAAACATTTTTGCCTATAAGTGTTTCTGAGTGTGTCTGAGGATGAGCGTGGGTATGAGCTCAGACATATGCATGTAGGGGCGTCGGTGGCTTAGTGGTAGAGCAGGCGCCCCATGTACAAGGCTGTTGCCGCAGCGGCCTGGGTTTGAGTCCAGCCTGTGGCCCTTTGCTGCATGTCATCTCCTCTCTCTCTCTCTCTCTCTCTCCCTCTTTCACACTTAACTGTCCTGTCCATTAAAGGCAAAAAAATATCTTAAAAAAAAAAACCATATGCATGTGGCCAGGCGCTAGACTGTCTGTACTGAAACGTGACGTTTTTTGTGTGTGTGTGTGTTTGTTTTGGATTCTCCATTCACTCTGGAGGCAAGCAAGAGACATGCACGTGTTTGAGAAGTACAGAGCATATGGCTGGATTAACGACACTTTGATTATACTACACAAGTTGTGTGAAAGGTTGAGAATTTACATTTTGATGTAGTTGAAGTTGTTAAGTGTGGTCCCCTTTTACCTAGATTCATCAAGAACATTTGCCTTTTTTTTAATTCTCCGCTCATTGTGGAGGCATGCAAGAAAAACAATGTTTTCTTCATGAATTTAACATAACGATGTGTAATTGATATCCAAAAATATCCATGATGGTTAAAAATTAGAAAATACATAATACAGACAGAGAATCATATAATAAAGTTCCTAAAAATATCAGGAAATACTCAACAATAAACAATATTTATAGGAAATAATTTGCTAAAAAAACATCTAAATCACTCATTATGCACAAACTTCCTGCAGTTATTGTGCTCACTATTTGGATTGATTGTACAGTTTATCAGTTGTTCTGTACTGTTACAGTTATGCATTTAATATAATTGAAAATATCCAGAAAATGTATCACTTAGACAGGGGATGTCAGTTTAGTCAATCATAGAAAAAGGGTTGGTCAGGAAAAAAAGTTAGGAACGACTCCCTTAGAACATGAAAACAAAACACAGAGCCCAGAAAGTCCAATCAGATGTGATTTATTTTAAATATTTAAAAAAATATATACAGATTATTTACATGATATACATACATGAAGACAATATAAGTTAGTAGGGCAGGAACAGAAGACTGGCCACTGAGAACATTTTGATCATTTATATACACTTATTTACATGTCAGAGGCAGTGATCATGATCAGCTCCTTCTATTATAACAGCAGTGTTTCAGTTCCAGTGTATCATCTGCAGTGCAGTGGTGGAGTCTTAAAGCTTGGATGTCTGATGGAGTCTC
>NC_065513.1:6965294-6966591 GCF_006386435.1 Epinephelus moara
GGCACATTGCAAGTAGCTGCCTGTTTCAACTCGTCTCATTGTAAGGGTCTTTGGTCTGAACTGGGCTTTAAATGGTGACAGCTAGGGCAAACGTTATTCAGTTCAATTCAATTTTATTTATGCCTAAACTGTCAATCTGGGGTTACGCCATGGTGACATTGCCCAACCAAAGTTGTCCCCATTGTAGCAACTTGACAAAGGACGGCATCCACCACTCACTCAAAGTGACCACGCCCCCAATTATGCATAACTTAAAGCCTTAAAAAGAATTAAGAGGGTGATTTATATAAAAACTTACCCCCATACAGTTGTCATGAATGTGGAAATTAGCTTCTACCAGACTGTACACATGTTTATTTCTGCTGTAAAGTTGAGCATTTTAAGATGGGTTTCTAGTGAAAGGTGCAGGGATGAGTCCTATGACATGGAAATGAGTTAGCATTTTTGCATTTCAGGGTCCCTCATCTGAAAATCGGCAGGATTTTTGATGGGTTTTTGGTTAGATGCATGAAATAAGGACTGTGGTTAACACAAGCTCAAGAGACTTTAATGTTTTGTTCTACGACATAAATACATACCCCACCCGTGAATTTGGAAGCTTTGGAAGCCAAAATCCAGTGGAGCAATTCTGTTGGCTTGTTGACAAGAGAACTTGACAAGCTTCAAGGTTGGCCTACAAAATCAAAAGAAAAGAAAAAAACATTGTCCGTGCAGCACTTTATGGGATTGACCTGCTCTTTAACCCAGCCTCAGATGACCATTTATGGAAATGCAGTTTTTAGCACATCAGTGTCATTTTTATTTATTTATTTATTTTTTTTTTTCAGGTTTTTTTGCCATTTGAAAGTGACACAGTAAACTGACCTTGGGCGGCAGTAGCTCAGTCCTTAGGGTCTTGCATTGTGACAGTATAGAACATACAGAAATGTTGTTGTAATCAAGTGCAGACAGAAAAAAATGACTGAAAAATAGTGTAGCAAAAGTCAGACAGCCTTTGATTTTTATGATTTTATTATTATTATTTTTAATTAAACATTGAATGTATCATGAACAGCAGTCTGCTGTCAAGCCAGATTCCTGAGTGTGTGTACGAATCAGCGAGCACGATATGGGTACAATTTAAAGTTTTAATGTCAGGACNGACTGAAAAATAGTGTAGCAAAAGTCAGACAGCCTTTGATTTTTATGATTTTATTATTATTATTTTTAATTAAACATTGAATGTATCATGAACAGCAGTCTGCTGTCAAGCCAGATTCCTGAGTGTGTGTACGAATCAGCGAGCACGATATGGGTA
>NC_065513.1:6967091-6967529 GCF_006386435.1 Epinephelus moara
TTGGATGTCTGATGGAGTCTCGTTGTATGAGTCTAACTGGAAGCCGTTGCCGTTGTCATCTTTGTCATGCTCCCAGCTCCATTCTTCTCCTGCCTAAAACAACATATGACACTGTTAGTAAAAATCACTGGAGGTCTGACACATTCACAGCAGTATTTTATATTGGACACTGTGTTGTCTGAAGTTAGTGCAGTCCAGCCGTTCTTACTTTTCTTTGTTTTTCAGAATGAGTTGTCCGAGTGGTGACTTTGGATTAACACATTTTTTCATATCTGCTGTTGTTGTAATACTAGGAGAGAAGAGAGAGGCATGTTAGAGAGAAGCTGAAGAAATGCAGAAGAATGACATGTTGGTAAATGTGGCTTAATTCAGCTCATTTACTCACATAATCTCTGTATGTGGACAGAAGTTACTTGGGCTGTGTATGACTGGCTCTCC
>NC_065513.1:6968425-6977887 GCF_006386435.1 Epinephelus moara
ACAAGCGACCGAAATATGTTTCCTCCATGGGGCGGCTGGGCTCAGCCTTAGAGATAGGGTAAGGAGCTCGGACACCCAGAGGGAGCTTGGAGTTGAGCCGCTGTTCCTTCGTGTTGAAAGCCGCAGTTGAGGTGGTTCGGGTATCTGATCAGGATGCCTCCTGGGCACCTCCCGGTGATGTTCTGGGAAACTCCAACTGGTAGGAGGCCCCGCGGTAGACCCAGAACACGCTGGAGGGATCATATATGTCGTCTGGCCTGGGTATGCCTCAGGGTCCCCCAGGAGTAGCTGGAAGGCATTGCTGGGGAGATGGACGTCTGGAATACTTTGCTCAGCCTACTGCCCCCGTGATCCAGCTTCAGATAAGCAGTTGAAAATGGATGGATGGATATTTTGTGTTGATTTGCTTCATACGCGAAAAGCTCACTTCATAAGCATATGAAATTGCTGAATCAATAAATGAACTTCCACCGGTACGTCCTCAGCATCATATGTCCCTGGAGAATCTCAATGCTGATTGGCTATCGTGACAAGAATAAGTTGCTAAAGTGCAGATTTTTCTACTCTCTCGAATGAACGTATGATGCAAAATCGTACTACTTGCTTCATTCGAGCAGCTTAATTCACACATTTCGCATTGTTTGCATTGGTCGCATCAATCACGTCGTCCAATGGGAATAAAAAATGGCATCTAATGGCATCTTTACATTGACTTTACATTTAACTCACTTGTGCAAACTGTTGTATTTGCATCTGGTGTGAACACAAGATAAGACCTGAAAACACACAAAGATGGTGATTGCGTCATAAGATAGGTATTATTCTATGTATCTGAGTGGGAAATCATGTATTTACATTAATACATATACCAAAAGGCATCTTTCAGATAATGAGGTAGTTGAAATTAAATTTTAAAAAACCCTCTAACCTCAAGGGTCTATTCTAATGAATTCCCACTAAACTCTTGCTCTGCTTGAAAAAATAGTGAAAAACATCCCATTTTTGCTGACTGGCTGAATGAATGAAAGTGTATCACTTTCATTTTGTTTCCTCTTTTCTGTGGTTTGAAGGGAATTCCCTGAATCAGACATGACTTGCTCAACAGGATGTGATAAATATGGACATGTGTTTGGATCACTGGTGACCATGTAGTGCACTGGGTGATATTGCTGACGTCACAGTCTGTAACCGTTTCCATTCTGGCGGTTTGAAAACGTGCTTTTCTTGGTGCTGCTAATGTGTAAATGCTTTAATAGTGACTGCTGAAGTAGCTAGTTTCATGTGGAATAGTCTTATTATAGTTATTTCCACACATGTGGAAATACTGCATGAACAGAGGACACAGCAGAGTTTAATTTGATCATATCCATTCCAACAAACACCACAGAGATTTATGGATATCAGCAACTTCTCCCTGAGGTGAGGGTGAAAACCACAGAGGGAGAGAGTCTGAATGGTTACACTTTTAGCCCACTTTTAGTTCACATGACTTTGCAGTGATCATTTTATAAATCATTTACATCATCATTTATAGTATGGTGGAGGTGTTAACACAACCTGCTGGAAAACATTTGGATAGGTTAAAGGTGTCGTACAATCTATCAGATAACACAGCTATCAGAAACGATTGTAAATTTATATGTGAACTAAACAGAATCAGTAACTTTTATTTCACACACTCTTATTTACACAAGTGCAGTTTTTCCATCACTGCTACTAATGCAACTGTAGCCAGTGTCTCACTGTCACTATCCTCATTCATATTTTAGGAAACTACAAATTATGTTCAACCACAAAAAAGCCTGAAAACCTGGAAATCATAAAAGTAGTACAGAGAGTTGTTGCATAGAGATGATACACTGTCTCATCTAGTTGCACTGGTGTGAACCGGCAGGTTTTTAGAATGTTGCACAACGGCACATTGCAAGTAGCTGCCTGTTTCAACTCGTCTCATTGTAAGGGTCTTTGGTCTGAACTGGGCTTTAAATGGTGACAGCTAGGGCAAACGTTATTCAGTTCAATTCAATTTTATTTATGCCTAAACTGTCAATCTGGGGTTACGCCATGGTGACATTGCCCAACCAAAGTTGTCCCCATTGTAGCAACTTGACAAAGGACGGCATCCACCACTCACTCAAAGTGACCACGCCCCCAATTATGCATAACTTAAAGCCTTAAAAAGAATTAAGAGGGTGATTTATATAAAAACTTACCCCCATACAGTTGTCATGAATGTGGAAATTAGCTTCTACCAGACTGTACACATGTTTATTTCTGCTGTAAAGTTGAGCATTTTAAGATGGGTTTCTAGTGAAAGGTGCAGGGATGAGTCCTATGACATGGAAATGAGTTAGCATTTTTGCATTTCAGGGTCCCTCATCTGAAAATCGGCAGGATTTTTGATGGGTTTTTGGTTAGATGCATGAAATAAGGACTGTGGTTAACACAAGCTCAAGAGACTTTAATGTTTTGTTCTACGACATAAATACATACCCCACCCGTGAATTTGGAAGCTTTGGAAGCCAAAATCCAGTGGAGCAATTCTGTTGGCTTGTTGACAAGAGAACTTGACAAGCTTCAAGGTTGGCCTACAAAATCAAAAGAAAAGAAAAAAACATTGTCCGTGCAGCACTTTATGGGATTGACCTGCTCTTTAACCCAGCCTCAGATGACCATTTATGGAAATGCAGTTTTTAGCACATCAGTGTCATTTTTATTTATTTATTTATTTTTTTTTTTCAGGTTTTTTTGCCATTTGAAAGTGACACAGTAAACTGACCTTGGGCGGCAGTAGCTCAGTCCTTAGGGTCTTGCATTGTGACAGTATAGAACATACAGAAATGTTGTTGTAATCAAGTGCAGACAGAAAAAAATGACTGAAAAATAGTGTAGCAAAAGTCAGACAGCCTTTGATTTTTATGATTTTATTATTATTATTTTCAATTAAACATTGAATGTATCATGAGCAGTAGTCTGCTGTCAAGCCAGATTCTTGAGTGTGTGTGTACGAATCAGCGAGCACGATATGGGTACAATTTAAAGTTTTAATGTCAGGACAGTCAAAGACATTGGTGGAAGTGGAGAGTACCATGAACTTGGTTGTATCTGCCTTTAAAAGACGTCTGTGATTACTGTACAAAGTGATGATTGGAAAGCATCAAAGGCAGAATGAAGGTGAGTCTGAGCCTGAGGCATATAAAATTGTATCATCTGCATAAAAATAGAAGAATTAACATTATATGTGTAATGATAATACTTACTGATTGCTGATGGTAATAGGGTTAACTCAGCAATGTTATTGTAAGCACATTATGGTGCACACTGTGATGGTAAGCACTGTGATGGTAAGCACAGTAACACTTACTGTTGTGTTAACATACATGAAAACAAAACACAGAGCCCAGAAAGTCCAATCAGATGTGATTTATTTTAAATATTTAAAAAATATATACAGATTATTTACATGATATACATACATGAAGACAATTTAAGTTAGTAGGGCAGGAACAGAGGACTGGCCCCTGAGAACATTTTGATCATTTATATACACTTATTTACATGTCAGAGGCAGTGATCATGATCAGCTCCTTCTATTATAACAGCAGTGTTTCAGTTCCAGTGTATCATCTGCAGTGCAGTGGTGGAGTCTTAAAGCTTGGATGTCTGATGGAGTCTCGTTGTATGAGTCTGACTGGAAGCCGTTGTTGTTGTCATCTTTGTCATGCTCCCAGCTCCATTCTTCTCCTGCCTGAAACAACATATGACACTGTTAGTAAAAATCACTGGAGATCTGACACATTCACAGCAGTATTTTATATTGGACACTGTGTTGTCTGAAGTTAGTGCAGTCCAGCCGTTCTTACTTTTCTTTGTTTTTCAGAATGAGTTGTCCGAGTGGTGACTTTGGATTAACACATTTTTTCATATCTGCTGTTGTTGTAATACTAGGAGAGAAGAGAGAGGCATGTTAGAGAGAAGCTGAAGAAATGCAGAAGAATGACATGTTGGTAAATGTGGCTTAATTCAGCTCATTTACTCACATAATCTCTGTATGTGGACAGAAGTTACTTGGGCTGTGTATGACTGGCTCTCCCTTGATGAGCTTCGGACTGATCCTGCCAATAAAACTGTAACACTTGCACTTACTGGAAGGGTCCCGTTGTCCTGTGGGAAGAAAAGACACAACCTTATTAACTGCTGATCATCTCTTTAAGGTAGCCTAAACTGTGCAGGATTTAAAAAAAAACAAAAATAAATAAACTAAGTGAAAATCAGCTAACTGAAATCAGCTGCATCCAAGACGCAACATTACAGCAAAACACTCCATATTATCATACAGTTACAGAAAGCATGTAGAAAATAGTTCAAATGTTGTACTAAAGTGGGATGTCAGCTCCATCACAAGTACAAAACAATCACAGAACACTGAACTGTTGACAGTACCTTGTGCACAGAGGACAAGCAGGCTGGCGAGAAAGGCGATGACAGCTGAATTCATAGTTGTTGGCTGTAGACAGTTTATGGCTCACACTGTGTCTTTCTTCAGTCTGGACTCCTGATGATGTACAACTCACAGGAGAACTGTCTTTTATACACTGGTCAACAGCCACAGAACTGCTTTACAGTATGATGCAGTGGTTTCACTCTCCAGTTTGACTTTCACTTTCTCTGTCCCTTCCTTTTTCCTCTCACATGCCTGCTTCCCAGAAATCAGAGACACTTCTCCTCCAGAGGCTTTGTTTCAGAGAATCATTAAAGGAGCATTAGATTTCCTTCAGTGTTCATAGATCATAAGGTTTTTAATGGGAGCCAGATTATCCACATTGGTCTCTTCCTCTCCAAACCAAACAGACCCTGTGATTTAAACTGGTTAAAACACAGAATCAAGCACTTTCACGTTGGAAAATCTGTGTTTTTCAAACACTGCTCGCTGTGAAGGGGCTTGTGACTAAGGTGGCCGACGCAAAAATAAGGAGCCAGTGTTTGGTTTGTCCATTCTGGGCTACTGTAAAACATGGCGATGCCACGCTGGAGGGATCATATATCTCGTCTGGCCTGGGAATGCCTCAGGGTCCCCCAGGAGTAGCTGGAAATACTTTGCTCAGCCTACTGCCCCCGCAATCCATCTTCAGATCAGCAGTTGAAAATGGATGGATGGATATTTAAGAAATGAACTTCCGCCGGTGTGTCCTCAGCATCATATGTCCCTGGAGAATCTCAATGCTGATTGGCTATCGTGACAGAAATAAGTTGCTA
Source organism: Epinephelus moara (assembly GCF_006386435.1). NCBI lineage: Eukaryota > Metazoa > Chordata > Actinopteri > Perciformes > Serranidae > Epinephelus > Epinephelus moara. The sequence continues at coordinate 6,973,682 of NC_065513.1, forward strand.
AAGTACAGATTTTTCTACTCTCTCGAATAAACGTATGATACAAAATCATATTACTTGCTTCATTCGTGCAGCTTAATTCAAGTATTTTGCGTTGTTTGCATTGGTCGCATCAATCACGTCATCCAATGGGAATAAAAAATGGCATCTAATGGCATCTTTACATTGACTTTACATTTAACTCACTTGTGCAAACTGTTGTATTTGCATCCGGTATGAACACAAGATACAACACAAGACCTGGAAAATTGCTGACGTCACAGTCTGTAACAGTTTCCATTCTGGCAGTTTGAAAACGTGCTTTTCTTGGTGATGCTAATGTGTAAATGATTTAATAGCGACTGCTGAAGTAGCTAGTTTCATGTGGAATAGTCTTATTATAGTTATTTCCACACATGTGGAAATACTGCATGAACAGAGGACACAGCAGAGTTTAATTTGATCATATCCATTCCAACAAACACCACAGAGATTTATGGATATCAGCAACTTCTCCCTGAGGTGAGGGTGAAAACCACAGAGGGAGAGAGTCTGAATGGTTACACTTTTAGCCCACTTTTAGTTCACATGACTTTGCAGTGATCATTTTATAAATCATTTACATCATCATTTATAGTATGGTGGAGGTGTTAACACAACCTGCTGGAAAACATTTGGATAGGTTAAAGGTGTCGTACAATCTATCAGATAACACAGCTATCAGAAACGATTGTAAATTTATATGTGAACTAAACAGAATCAGTAACTTTTATTTCACACACTCTTATTTACACAAGTGCAGTTTTTCCATCACTGCTACTAATGCAACTGTAGCCAGTGTCTCACTGTCACTATCCTCATTCATATTTTAGGAAACTACAAATTATGTTCAACCACAAAAAAGCCTGAAAACCTGGAAATCATAAAAGTAGTACAGAACTGAACTGGGCTTTAAATGGCAACAGCTCGGGCAAACGTTATGCCTAGACTGTGAATCTGGGGTTGCGCCATGGTGACATTGCCCAACCAAAGTAACTCCGTCCATAGGGTCTTGGGTTGGGAACACGAGGGTCGCCGGCTTGAGTCTCAGTTTGGACTTAATATGGAGCATGGACTGGTAGCTGGAGAGGTGCCAGCTCACCCCCTGGACACTGCCAAGGTGCCCCTGAACAAGGCATCAAACCCCCAACTGCTCAGGGCGGCTGTCCATGGGCAGCCCCCTCGCTCTGACATCTCTCCACGTACAGGTCCTGTTTGTGCATGCGTGTGTCTTTAGGGCCTGTGTGTATATGACAACAGGGGGAAAAAAATAAATTTCCTCTCTGGAATTGATAAAGTATATATTCTTCTTCTGTGTATTTGTTGAATGTCCTGCACTGTGACACAGTAATGAGGGTGAGCTTCTTGTTTATTTTATTCCTGTTTTTTCATTTGGTTTCATGTACAAAGTCCATCCACTATCAGTTAAAAAACAGACTGAATCTCTGCTGTTTACTATTGCCATGAGGAGTGAAGCTGGTCAGTGTTACACAAGAAAGCAAGCCAATATAACTTTTGCTACATAGTGGCCACAGTGGCCTCAAGACTTTCAATGACAATGCTAAAATGTAGTCTAAAAGTAGCACAAGTCTGCAACCTGATACAGTAATGTGATGCTAAATGCCTGAGTCTATTGAACTGAGCGAGGGTGCATTTTATTGCTTTTCAATGTATTCATCTTTACATAATTAAAAAAAAAGAGACTGCTTTTTCTTCAAAAGTTAATTAATCTCACTCCCTTCTTTTTCCAGGACAGCATGCAAGATTACTTTTTTATTATCATTTCAAAATGCTAAATAGGGAAACACCAGCCTTTTCAGGGGAATGTGCATCTGACTATTTGTTGTCTGGTTTGCCAGAAATTTAAGAGTATTTTTAGGCAAGACAAGACCTTAAAGACAGTAATTTATAACTTTATTTGAGTCAACAGCCTTTCCTCCACAGCATGATTGTAATTACCAGTAGTTACTACATAAATACCTCTCTGGCAAATTGCACTATATCATTAGGTATATTTTACAGAAGTAAAAGTTGTTTTATATTTCCGGTGGGGTGTTCTCATTTCACTGGTACTTCTGTCATGTAGTGTCAGCATATGTTCCCTTTCCTATAATTTTAGCATCGCCTTAAGACTTCTGAAGAAATGGGATGTGAAATTGAAACTAACTGAGGGGAAGCCCCAGTCCCAGTGTTTACCCTGAATCCTCAGCGCTGAAGCCATAACAGTCTATCATGGATGTAATATTGGACAGGGCAACTGAGCACAGGCCCAGCGGCCCAAAGTGTCAAAACCACAGACTGCATAAAATGATGGATGTAGTCACCATTGCTTTGTGGACTCCTGTTTTGAAAATGAGTCCAAAAATGACAATTGCAAGGTAAATAATTTGCACTCCATTGTTTATAGGCCTATATTTTTTTTACTTTTACATGAATGTTTATGGGGCGGCACGGTGGTGTGGTGGTTAGCACTGTCGCCTCACAGCAAGAGGGTTGCCGGTTCAATCCCGGGTGTGGTAGCCCTTCTGTGCGGAGTTTGCATGTTCTCCCCGTGTCAGCGTGGGTTCTCTCCGGGCACTCTGGCTTCCTCCCACAGTCCAAAGACATGCAGATTGGGGATTAGGTTAATTGATGACTCTAAATTGTCCGTAGGTGTGAATGTGAGCGTGAATGGTTGTTTGTCTCTATGTGTCAGCCCTGTGATAGTCTGGCGACCTGTCCAGGGTGTACCCTGCCTCTTGCCCGATGTCAGCTGGGATAGGCTCCAGCCAAGAGCCAAGAGGATGAAGCGCTTAGAAGATGAATGAATGAATGAATGTTTATGACTGGAAATACATGACGGATGGAGTGTGTCAACAAAATGTTAACACCTCCGTGTGTTCAGCAAACGATTTTCAGGGCAATTGATTTGCAGCCAGTCACAATAATCCTTCCCAGACAGCACAGCGATGTAGCATTGACATGAATGGGCCATTTTGGGGAAAGTAGGCCTACAAGATTTAAATAAGAGAAGAGATATCATGTAGTTTGGAAGCTTCAACTGTAAAGCTTCATAGATAAAAACTATGAAATGATTATTGCTTTTTGTCAGTAAAAAGTCTATCCCACCATGTGATACAAAGAGCAATGATGAAATTTGTAATTAGTGATAAAGCATAATGCACTGTGATGAACAGGGTTTAGCTACTAAAGTAATGATTGGGCATTGTAACAGTAAAGAACAATCAGAAAGTTGTTCTGTATGTTGTTGTAATGAAGTGCACACATAAAAAAACAGTTTTACAAAAGTCAGACAGCCTTTGATATCTATGATTTTATTATTATTATTTTTAATTAAACATTGAATGTATCATGAACAGTAGTCTGCTGTCAAGCCAGTGTGTGTACGAATCAGTGAGCATGATATGGGTACAATTTAAAGTTTTAATGTCAGGACAGTCAAAGACATTGGTGGAAGTGGAGAGTACCATGAACTTGGTTGTATCTGCCTTTAAAAGACGTCTATGATTACTGTACAAAGTGATGATTGGAAAGCATCAAATGCAGAATGAAGGTGAGTCTGAGCCTGAGGCATATAAAATTGTATCATCTGCATAAAAACACAAGAATTACATTATATGTGTAATGATAATACTTACTGGTTGCTGATGGTAATAGGGTTAAGTCAGCAATGTTATTGTAAGCACATTATATTAACTGGTGAATGTCAGCACATGTTCACTTAGTGTTGTGTTAACATACATGAAAACAAAACACAGAGCCCAGAAAGTCCAATCAGATGTGATTTATTTTTAGTATTTAAAAAAGATATACAGATTATTTACATGATATACATACATGAAGACAATATAAGTTAGTAGGGCAGGAACAGAAGACTGGCCATTGAGAACATTTTGATCATTTATATACACTTATTTACATGTCAGAGGCAGTGATCATGATCAGCTCCTTCTATTGTAACAGCAGTGTTCACAAAGTTGCTGTTAATATAAAACATTTTTGCCATTAAGTGTTTCTGAGTGTGTCTGAGGATGAGCGTGGGTATGAGCTCAGACATATGCATGTAGGGGCGTCGGTGGCTTAGTGGTAGAGCAGGCGCCCCATGTACAAGGCTGTTGCCGCAGCGGCCTGGGTTTGAGTCCAGCCTGTGGCCCTTTGCTGCATGTCATCTCCTCTCTCTCTCTCTCTCTC
>NC_065513.1:6978498-7007331 GCF_006386435.1 Epinephelus moara
CATTCACAGCAGTATTTTATATTGGACACTGTGTTGTCTGAAGTTAGTGCAGTCCAGCCGTTCTTACTTTTCTTTGTTTTTCAGAATGAGTTGTCCGAGTGGTGACTTTGGATTAACACATTTTTTCATATCTGCTGTTGTTGTAATACTAGGAGAGAAGAGAGAGGCATGTTAGAAAGAAGCTGAAGAAATGCAGAAGAATGACATGTTGGTAAATGTGGCTTAATTCAGCTCATTTACTCACATAATCTCTGTATGTGGACAGAAGTTACTTGGGCTGTGTATGACTGGCTCTCCTTTGATGAGCTTCGGACTGATCCTGCCACTAAAACTGTAACACTTGCACTTACTGGAAGGGTCCTGTTGTCCTGTGGGAAGAAAAGACACAACCCTATTAACTTCTGATCATTTTACACCCCTGATAACAAACGCAAACACAATCTTAACGCATTTTTATGATTTTGGACCAAGATGGACCTTTTAATCCATCAGCAGACTGGAACGAACATGTATCACTATTTTACTGACTGATTGTTTAGTTCATCACTACCAGCGACCCCTTGCAAAGTCATTTGATCTACTATTAATGTAATCAACGTAATTATCCTGAACTGCTTCTTCCATTCAGGGTCGCAGGGGTGCTGGAGCTCATCCCAGCTAACATTGGGAGACAGGCTTAAAAGTATTGATTAGTGCAGTTTTAAAACTCTAATCTCTATGCATTTTCAGCTGAAACACATTGCTAAACTTAAACCAAAGTGTCATCTTTTACTGACTTTCATTGACATTTAGCCATTTTGAGCTGCATTGTTGCCTGTGGCTGGAGAAAAGAAGATGAGTTGTTGGGACTATAATATTTGTCAATCAAAATAAAACGGCATCATGGGGTTGGTTCTTTTGACAATCCTACTTGTGCAGAACGCAAGATACAGCACTTAGAGTAAAGCTGTCCATATTAACCATACAGTAACAGGAAAGCTGAGCATATTAATATGTAAAAGTAAGTAATCACAGAACACTGAACTGTTGACAGTACCTTGTGAACAGAGGACAAGCAGGCTGGCGAGAAAGGCGATGACAGCTGAATTCATAGTTGTTGGCTGTAGACAGGTTATGGCTCACACTGTGTCTTTCTTCAGTCTTGACTCCTGATGATGTACAACTCACAGGAGAACTGTCTTTTATACACTGGTTAACAGCCACAGAACTGCTGTGCAGCATGACACAATGGTTTCACTCTCCAGTTTGACTTTCACTTCCTCTATCCCTTCTCTTTTCCTCCAACATGCCTGCTTCCTAGAAATCATACTAGTCAACAGAAATACCTCTTTGTGATTTACAAGAAGAGAGGTATTTGAGGGAATACATAGAGAAAAAAAGGCAGTTTTTGCTTCAACAATTAAACAACAAGTTAAATTTATTTATTCATTTTGCAAGTGCATAAGTTAAGTGAGAAATTTAAAACCCAAAGTATCATAATTTCCCCCTATACTATCTGACAGATACATGTCTTATGCATTCCTTTACTGTGACTTAGGTTTGGTAGTCGAACCATCAACACAAACCTGGGCATGAGACTCAACAATCAACTAGGGCTGCCCCTGTCCAAGAATCGTCCTTGTCAACCAGTAGTCATCATTTAGGGCCATTAGTCAACTAGTCGCCCGCATGTTTACGATATTAACTTAGTTATTAAATGAGATATTTTGGGCAGGGCAACCCAATGGTTTGAGTTCAAGGTCTGAGAAAGAATAGTATAAATTACATTGTTAACACTGTGCTACATTACAGAGAGATACAAAACCATATCAATGACTCTTAATTAATATAGGCATATATTTTATCAACACATGCACGTGACACACTGAGCAAGCTGCCTTGGGGTGTGTGACAGCAAAGCGGTGATGATGTGCTAAGTGATTAATGGGCATGTAGCTACTTAAATGTTTCAGATAATACATCATGTTTGTAGTCGAAGAATGAGTTTACATATCACCTTGGGTTCGTCCTTTATCCCACACTTTGGATTTCCTGTACAACATGTTATTTTATAACCTGTGTAATAACCGCAGGTACCAGCCTCAACGTGACTCCTGTCTGACTGCTGAGCATGGCCATTTCCTGTGTCCAGGAAGACCAGTCATATAGGTTTTGATTAATTTTGACAAGTCGCAGCTCTTTCACATTTGTATGTTGTTCTTTTTTGTTTTGTATTTTTGCAACCAATGAAATCTTGCAGACTAATGACCTTTCTGGTCAACTAACCTTTGGTTGACTATTAGGGGACAGCTGTGCAATCAACTGTCTTTTTCAAGGATTACAAACTACATCTTTAAGTACATTGTAATACTAATACTTTTGCATTTTTACTAAAAATGGGAATGCACTTTTATTTGTAACAGAGTATTTCTTTATTAAGGTACTGATACTTTTACTAAAGTAAAAGATCTGAGCGCTTCTTCCACCACTGCCAATATACCACAAAACATGTGGTACAGTACCACAACCCCTGATACATTTCCACAGAACCTGTGGTACATTGCTCCAGTAATACCACAGGACAATATGGAACACAAAAATTACCACAGTAATTTACTTTTGACTTACAATAGTGTAACAGGCTACTACTAGAATTACTGCCTCACGGTTGTCTGCCTCTGCAAGCCAGTCAGGTTGTACTTACAGTTTACATCCCTGTCTGTGAAAACATGGATGCTTCACACACATCACTTCAGTAGCTGACCAAATGTCTCCCCTTCTAGTGTAAAAATCCTTGAATTATGGCCAAAAACCTGCTTTGTCAGCTCACAGTGACCTTGACCTTTGACCTTCAACCACTAAATTCTAATCAGTTATTTCCTAAGTCCAAGTGGAGGTTTGAGAGAATTCCTCAAGGCTTTCTTGAGATATTGTGTCCATAAGAATGTGACAGATGCAAGGTCACAGTGACCTTGACCTTTGACCATGAAACTCTCATCAGTTCATCTTTGAATCCAAGTGAACATTTTGTCAAATTTGAAGATATTTACATATGGCATTCTTGAGATATCATGTTCACAAGAATGGCATGGACAGATGCACGGACAACCCAAAAACAAAGTACCTCCAGCCATGGCTGTAAAAATTTGATACATGAGGACAACTAAACAAAGAGTAGCTTACAGTAAAATTTAATGAGGTCCAGATGTCAGGAACCTCAGTGGTAGGTAGCGATGGCAGTGATCCTTATAGAGGAGTTATAGTAACAGTTATATGTAAGCATGCATACACAGATACAGACAGCAATAAGGGAAGAGGACGAAGCAAAGTGGCCAGGACTAAAGGGCAAATGTGCAGGCAGGAACTAAGTGCTGTCATCTTTATGTTTTTTTTTCTAATGGGAATTTGTCAGTGTTTTTCTTTTGGTGTCTTCTCTCCTCAGGGTTTCTTCCTTGTTGTGAAAAGAAGAAACGCCTACAATGCCACAGTCCCTTTTTTTTCCATGTAACACACCCTGCCAAGCCTGACTAACCTGCCTGGAATGCAGCATCAGTTAGAATGGGAGGGACCATATGTACACATAGACAAGGCTCATTGCAGACACACTGTATGAGAAGACAAATTGTATGAATAATTTGCTGTGTTTGACGGTATAGCCCAAGCAAGAACCCCAGGTAAGAGCTACCTGACTGTAAAGTTATGTGTGATCTAGCTTTTATCATCATGTAGACACAAAACTAATCATATCTTTTTGCTTTATGAGCCTGCTCTTTTATGTCTTGGGTGTAACAGCTGTTATCTGTAATGGTGCTGTTTAATATGCCCTAAGTGAGTGGGTAGTTGTTTTTATCAACTTTAAGTAAGATTTAAAATCTACAATATCCTCTTTGGTTCATGTTGTTTGCTTGTATCACCACATAAGGAATTCTAGCTTACTGTGCAGCTGCAACGTGCTACAGTGTTATATGTGAATCAGCTATTTTACATCTAAATTACAATTGTCTCCTAAAATCACATTATAAATATTGATCAGACATTAATGTCTAATTATTATTATTATTAAGGAAACAAGAAAATGAACAGAAACTGTTAAAAAAGTCAGTGTAATCACCTTAAAACAAGATTGATGTTGGTGTGGTTCATCTTTATTTACTTGTTGTGTAACTGAGTTCACGGTGCATGTTTTCTTGGATAATAGATGTAGCCTCACTGGTTTGTGGACTCCCATTTTGAAGCCTTGGGTTTGGCATTTTGGCCGTTGCCATCTTGGGTTTTTGGAGCCAGAAGTGACCACAGTTGGAGGAGAGGGTGGAGCTAAGCCTAACGCTAGCTGGTAACTTGATTAGCCCAGTAAATTACAGCTATGGTTAACTGTGATAATACTAATGCTAATGCTATTTTTCGCTAGTAAAAACAGGCTTACAACCATTTAAACAAAATATTCTTACTGGGAAAACTGAATGACTCCTTAGAGCACATATAGTCAACTTACTTCACCTGTGAGGGCAGTTTTGTAAAATGACAGGGGTGGGGTTGAACCCTGGGGTGGGGAAGCCCTTCTGTGCGGAGTTTGCACGTTCTCCCCACAATGTTAATGTGGGTTTTCATCGGGTACTCCGGCTTCCTCTCACAGTCCAAAAACTTAGGTTAACTGGTGACTCTAAATTGGCCGTAGGTGTGAATGTGAGCGCAAATTGTTGTCTGTCTCTGTGTGTCAGCCCTCTTGCCCAGTGTCAGCTGGGATAAGCTCCAGCCCCCCTGCGACCCCTAAGAGGATACGGAAAACGAATAAATGAACTACTGAATAATATACTAAATGAACTGCCTTTTTTTCAACCTCGTGACATTTGCTGCCAAGAGTCAAATCCAGTCACAGTAGCCCCTCACAGGTCAGGTATATGCAGCGGTGTTTCTAGGATTTGAGGACACTTGGGGATTAGCCTGGACCTTTGCTGGGGGGGTCAGGGGTATCCTCCCCTGGCACTTTTTTTGATGAACAAACTATTGTGATGAAGAACTGTTTGACCATTTTTACATTTAGTGTAAAAATAATTCCCAATCTGGATTGGTTGCCTCTTGTGGGTCAGATTTGGTCCACAGGTTGTAAATTGGGTATAGTTGCCTTGGAGGATCTTTTAGTACAACCCAAATGCTGAGCAAGACTTTTTTAGGCGACCAAATCGTTACAATACATGGACTGACAACAAACTGAAATAGCAGCAGCAGCAGCAGCAGCTACAGCTACGCCTATACTCAGTGAATCTGGGGTTACACCATAGTTATGTTAAACAACGTTGTCGCTCTGTCAACAGATGGCAACCGACTGTCACTCAAAATGGCCATGCCCTTAATTATGTATAAATTAAAGCCTTAATAATGCTTAAACTGGTGAATTATATAAAAATTCACCCCCCTTACATTATAGAGACCAAAACTGTTTTTTGAACCAGGCTGTAAACAGCTTTTAACAATTGAAACATGTTTTTTTTAGCTGAATGTCATTCTTTAACTGGTTAAACTGATTTCTGCCCAGTGTCACAAATGGAAAATAGAAAAGGTGCCGGCACCTCCAGAGCTGCCAGGCGAAGACGCTGGTGGCATCTGAGACAGCGATGGAGGATGATAGGGGTGTTTGAGATCAACCAAGAGCATGAGTTCTTCTGTCTGACATCCATGATAAAAGAAGGCATGCATGCTTCCATTCAGACCAGTATGGATACCCCAGGCCAGGTAAAGAATCTGCTATTTAAAAGCCACTGGTTTGATTATAAATATGAAATACTGTGGACATAAAGTCACTCATAAACACTTCACCTTTTACACAGGATACACTCACAGCTGAAGATTTCAAGGCAGTGGAAACTCAAACCCACGAGGCAAGTGGTCATTCCCAGCTCAAAACTATTTTTTCAATAACCCAGCGATTTTTAAAAATCTTGTTTTCATCTGGATAATGCTATTAGTTATGATGAAATTGTCAAAAGTTCTTGCCCATTATACTTTTGTTGTTCTAAGAATTCATTTCAAGTTATTTACAGTGAAACAAACACTACAACATTGTCAAGGCTTCTTTTTGATTCTTGCCTTCCAGGGGTTTGAGATGCAAACATTTGCAGAATCAGTGTTTGCTAAACTGAGGCGTTCACTGGACATTACAGAGGAGGATTATAAGAACTCCCTCTGCTCAGCCGGCCACTACCTCCAGTTTGTCAGTAACTCCAAGAGCAGGGCAGATTTCTTTGTCACGTGAGCACAGTGTTCTGTTCTTCTAACATACACACAAAAATGTACTCATATTTATGTTGCAATTGTAGCCCAGTGTGCCCAGGAACTACACCTGCAAGGGATGATTCTGCACCTCACGATTCATGTCCAACTCCAACATTCACTGCTAATTTAGGACGTAGTGTGGCCTTTATGTACTGTAGCAAGGTGGAAGGAGTGTTGAGGTTGGATTGGTGGATAAGCATGTGAAGTGTACAAAATTCCATCTGACAATCTGGTCCTCCAGAACAGCATAGACCTACACTGACCACTCATCAGTACCAAACAATATTCATTATATATGCAGCAAAAAACAAACAAGAAATTTTGCTAAAAACATTTTGCAACAAGTTTAAAGAGACAGGTTTGGGTTTTTTTAATCTCCAATTACATCCATTGTCTGCAATTATTCAGTTTTGCAAACAAGCACTTGCCCTGCATCCGCAAAGCTCAGCACCAGAACTGATCGAGCTCTAAGATGGCTGCTGGGCAGTACAGGTAAAAGCTATAGGCAGGTTTTTACCGGGAGCTAGATCATCCTGTGGGAAAGTCGGTGGCTCAGAGGCAGATCGGATTGTTCAATCTCCAGCTCCTTCAGTATGCATGTCAAAGTATCCTTGAGCAAGATACTGAACCCCAAATTGCTCCTGATGGCTGTTCCACCGGTGTGAGAGTGTGTTAAAAACGGAGTAGCAGATGACACTTTGTATGGTAGCCTCATTCACCAGTGTATGAATGTGTGTGTGTGAATGGGTGAATGTGGCTCATAGTGTATAAAGTGCTTTCAGATGACTAGAAAGGCGTTATACAAGTGCAGGTCCATTTACCATTCACCATTTGTTGGAGCCATCCACACCCCTTCTGATCCCCCCAGTCGGACTTCTGCCTAATAACTTTCGTTACTGTCTACCGCGTTTCCTCCTGACACCGCTGGACATGGATTCACAACAAAAGCAACTGGCTGTGTATCATACCGACGTATCCATGGCTTCTCATCTGTGTCACTGACCAAGCGCTGGATTTTAACAACTTTGGTTGCAGTGTCTGGTTTGTCTGTTCTGGGCTACTCCGTAGAAACATGCAGGTGCAACATGGCAACTTCTGTCGATAAGGACCCACTCCTTAGACTCATTCTAAGTTAATGAAAACAGTACGATTCTAATTGATCATACACTAAAGAAAGCATACTTATTATATCATATTCCATTTCTGCCAATATATCCCCCTAAATCCTACACACTAGACCTTTACCGGTAACTGACCTGGTAAGAGCTGTTCAAAAGATGCCAAGTGTATACTTGAGCAAAGTGTGGAATACAGCAGCTAATTAACAAGTCTCCAAATCCCATTTTCTAATTAGTCTGTTCTGAGATTTAAGGACTATTTCAGAAGTTTTTTCATTGGAGAAATAAGGACTGGTATTTTGCATATAGACTCATATACATATATTTGACAGAACCATGGAGTTTAGATGTATTATTTAGCCAATATCCAGGCCCTGCAGCTGTGGCATCACAGACCGGACTTTGCATCCCATCCCAGACCAGTAATTAAGGTTAGATTTTTTTATTAACCGTGATCTTTCTCTAACCTCAACCTTACTACAGTTGCCAAACAGATATTTAAAAGATTTAAAAAAAAAATAAAAATAAAATAAAGGTTTGCATCAGGCGTGGGCAGTATCAAGGTATTACGGCATACCAGAATATTTAGAACTCCCAAAGGTATGTTTTTTCCATACCATCAAAAATGCAGGCGCTTCTCTTTCTATTCAGTTGATGCTGTATTGAGGTGATGTAGTGCACAACATGTACCACCAGAGGTCAGTCTCTACTGGCCGATAGCTAGCTGAGCTGAGAAAGATGATCACTGTGAGTGGTGGGGATAATGTTACATGAAAGAAAAATGCTTTTGCTCCTGTTTGGAAGTATTGCCACACATATGTTTATCTTGAGATTACTTATTCTAACCACAAAATAAGTCTATTAGTCACATGATTTTATTCAACACATACTCTTTTCTGAAATATCAAGAGGGTATGAAAGTGTGAAAAACAATTGACACAGTCTGGAGTTTTGCAGAATTATCCAATGCTGACATCTGGTTCATGTTCTTGTCTAGTGATGTGATTGTTTTTGGTTTTAGGAATGACAAAAGATTCTTCCTAAAGACCCAGAGCAGGCGCGAGATCCAGTTTCTCCTGTCCAATCTGCCGGCATACGTAGACCACTTGGAGAAATACCCTCATTCACTGATGGTGAGGTTTCTAGGTAAGAGAAGCTTTGGTTAATGCTGCAGTAGGTGATTTTTTATTTTTTTTTATTTTATTTTTACTTTTTCAGTCAAACTTTAAGAGCTGTCATCCCCACAGCTGACACATTGTTGACCACTAGAGGTCCTCAGGAGTCAAAAAAATTGTGCTTGTCCAATCAAAAAGAACAGTTGCCTAATGTACCCTAACTTTGTGCTTTCCAAACGTTGTCTGTCACGCCTCCATTCTACTTGTGAAAATATCTGTAAGCACCCCCCACCCCTCCCAACATACAGCCATACAAGCACATCCTTTGCTGTGAACATCTACATATGGTTGTTATTATCATATTATAATATGATTACTTATATAATGATATGAATCATTCTTTCTGTTTTCCAGGTGTCCACAGGATTGTTATTCCAAATGAAATAAAGGTATTTATTTACGTAACAACCAGTAGGTCATTATATCCAATCTTACAGTACCAGTACTTATAATGCAGTGCCATCTGTCTGCTTTCCAGAAGTACTTCATTGTGATGCAGAGTGTGTTTTACCCTGATGAAAGGATCAATATTAGGTACAGTATGTTTCCCCCATGTTTCATTGTGTGGATTTATGATATATGTCATAGGTGTGATGCTTTTTGTTGCATAGATACGACATTAAGGGCTGTGAGGTGGGTAGATGGACTAACCCTGACACAGGGGGGAAACAAATAATAAAAGTACTGAAGGACAATAACTTTGAAGGGCAGTACATTGCATTAGGTAAGTGTCCGCTCTCCAACACACACTCACTCTTCTTATTTCTGTGGTTATATAAATGACACTGTTGAGCAATCAAGTTCAGCAGCAGAATGAAATTGACCCAAATACAGTTAGTTTGTGAATGCTACATTAAATGGAAATTCTTGTGTGGTTGCTGAAGGTCAAGAGAAATCCTGGTTTCTCCAACAATTGAAAATGGATGCTGCCTTCCTTCAAGGGCTTAATGTGCTGGACTACAGTCTCCTACTGGCCCATCAACCTCTGCACCGAGATGAGCAGGAAGGGAAACACTCTCTGGCAAACCTTGTGATTCGCGCCACAAAGTAGGTTTCATATGACCTTTGAGCAAGTGCGAAACAAACTGCTGTGAATTACAGTTTGTCTTATTGTTTTTGTTTTTACTTTTTGTATGTTCACCTACTCATGAAAAGCTTTCATGAAATGAATGTACTGTTAAAGGAAATTCATCTATTCACTTTCTTGCTGAGAGTTAGATGAGAAGATTGATATGGCTCCCGTGTCTATGTGCTAACTCTGGAGCTAGAGCTAGTAGTTGATGAGCAAAGCTTTGCATAAAGGCTGGAAGCTGGTGAGAAAACTAGCCTGACTCTCCAAACCTCAAAAATAGTGTACTAGAAGCTGTTTTACGCCAAGCATGGATTTTTGTCTGAAAAATTTGTGCGAAAATTTGTGGAAAAAAAGAGCAGTGTTAGTTCAGGCAGGACACAATGTCAAGCTCAGTTTACATCCCAGCTACATCAGCTAATCTCAAGCAGCCCAATCAACTGATGGAGCAGCCAATTGATGGAAGGGAGTCAGCTGATAGATCACATGATTCCTCTCTATGTAACTAATTGGCAAATCTCATTCAGGGTGCTCTACTTAAACTGCTTTGGCCCACCTACTGTCACTGTTTCCTCTGCAAGCAACCTGCCTCCACCCCAGCTCCTCCTTTTCATGTTGTGTCTGACATTTCAGTGTAATTTCTGTTATTCAATGATGCTTGCTCTGTTCTTTTCCTGGGGGTCTTTGCTGCTGCCTTAGGCTTTACATGTAGGTGCATGGAGGGGCAGGGAGGTTTGCTTTCTCTGCCTCAGGCTTTCCTCATATGCACGTGGAAGGGCAGAGAGGGCAGAGTGGTCCCGACTGAACTGATTTTGTGGGTTATGGTTTGCACATAATCATTTCTTCCACTGATGAATATCCTGCAAACATTCATCAGTGGAAAAAATATTCAGGTGGACCTCGGTTTCAGTGGATTTCCACCTGCAAAAAAAATATGTTTGACCGCTGAAATCCTTTGTTCCAATTTATGTCGCACCTCCAGGTCATAGCTAGCTTGCTGCCAAAACAAGGGAATGTCTTATCAGTTGGGTTTTTTAACACCCAATATTGTACAAAAAGCACCATGGCCACTACCTCAACAACCAAATAAGGGACAATATGTGGCCTGAGATTGGCTGGGATACAAAGACGATGGCAATGTAGCTGATATACAGTGACTAATTTTATATGTTGGTCATGAAAAGGGGCTAGCCAGGACAGCTAGCATCGGCATCAAATTTGGGGGCCATTAGTTTATATATCATTCATGTTAGCCCCTTCGACATTCTCTGTTTGGATATGTTTTTGTTATGTGGACAAGGGCTAATATTATTATTATTATCATCACAGGCTATTATTTAGGAGAAAAAACTCATTGGGCCTCATTCATGTTATTCGGTTATTTATTGATGAAAATGGAGCACAGCAATGTGAATAATTTGCACTGGACCCAGTGTTGTGTCTCAACTGGTTTTAAATACTAACGAACTAACGATTGATTTATGCTTGACACATCTGTGAAGGTTGTGAGTGTCCACGCAACCATGGGTGTTCAGTGTGGCAGGTTTTAGATTGTCCATGCATGTCCTACATATTGTATTTGATTTTCTTTGGCTGCTTGTGACTGTGATCTTCCATCTCGGGTGTCGATTGCCATTTGAGAGACTAGGTTACAGCCTCAGAATAAATCAGAAATTAGCTTCTGTCTGGGGCAGTAGATGTCTCAGGAGGTAGAGTGG
Source organism: Epinephelus moara (assembly GCF_006386435.1). NCBI lineage: Eukaryota > Metazoa > Chordata > Actinopteri > Perciformes > Serranidae > Epinephelus > Epinephelus moara. The sequence continues at coordinate 6,989,828 of NC_065513.1, forward strand.
TCTTCTACAGATCAGAAAATTGGTGGTTTGATCCCTGGCCCCTGCAGTCAACATGTTTGTTTCCTTGAAGAACCAAGATTTGCTTTTGTGTTAGTGTGTGGATTTTTATCTGTGTGAATGGGTGTTGCAAAGCACTTTGAGTGCTTGTTTAACCTAGACAAGTGCTGCATAATTGCAGTCCATTTAATTGGCCTCTTGGACGATCTCCAGCGTCATGTGGCATTTAGCACCTGGCTACCCTACTTTCTAAGGTTGGAATCTACTGAGCTCTAAGTCCAGGCATCACAAGTTAATGCCACCCTTCCTGCTGTACTCATAGATTCTTCAACTTTATGCTTCACTTCTCCATAGAGCTTGGATATGCCTGTGTTCGTGAAAAAGCATCGGGGAGTCACATGGTTCCATGGTTAGCATGTAACAAAAGCCTTTGTTTTCAACAGTGCTGGACAGATGCAGATCTTTGCACATGAAATAGACAATGGACTGTGCTATTTTCTTAGCTCTCTCAGAGTCTGATGGTAGTTTTGTCAAGCTAAGTGTGTTCAGTATTGGTTGACTCTTCGGTGGAGCAGGTTTAGCATTAGCTTGGCTGTCAGCGGCTAATGCTATCTCTGGATGGTGAGTGTGAGGGGAATCTTCATGTTCATAGTATTCCCAGAGTATTTTATTCTCATATGACACTGCGTGCAAATCACATATGTCATATCAAAGTCCTCCTTTCCTTCTGCGTTAAAAAAATCCAAAATAAGTCCAGATGTTTGATTTAAATACCAGGAAAAAACATTGGCACCATCTAGTGGACTGAAAAAGCAATTGATTTTATTATTCTAGTACCAAAAGTTGTATTAAAATGTGTATTTGCAAAAACTAATAATGTAGATAATAAAAGATTGATACTTGGAGTCCATGTATCATTAAAATACTGCCAGGCAAAATATAGTGATACTAGGCTTTATTGATTTTTGATTGGTCAATCTTTACTTTGATAAATACAAGAACAAGCTCCATGAGCGTCAATTGACCTTTCTGAATTTAAACGTTCATTCAACACAAATCTGATATCACAGAACATCTTGGTGCAGAGTGTCATACCAAAAGCTGAAACTCCCCTTACATTTGACTCAGCTTTATATAGCACCTAGTTTCTAATATAATCCCACCATGATGCAGGGATAGGCCATGTGTGTGTAACCCTCAGTCAAGACCATCTCTTTTCCGTTCTGAACATGGGAGTGATAACATCTCCAAGGTCATCTTATCTTCATCTCCTGACACCAACAGCCTCCTCTCACAAAGTACAGGACTCTGAGGCGCCTAAGGTTACCTAACCATGAGCATACACAAATGTTTCCTCCTTTGTGTTATCTTTTCTGCCACAATGTCATTTTAAAGTCATTAAGAAGCAGGTCCTAAACCAGACTTCAATTAGTCTGATCTCTTCAACCCAAAATTGGCCTTACGACAGATTAATCTGGGTTTGTTTAGTTAACTGTTTGTTCGACTTCTTAAAACAAGCTTTTCACATTAAGCCCTGCTTTTCTTTGCAACCTTTATGAACACCCCTCTGACTGTGTTCTGTGGATTCTTTTGTCTTTCCCATAGATCTCTAGACTTAGATGAGAGTCCCACATCTTCAGATCCCCCCACCGTTCCATTACTGGAAGACGCTGTGGGTGAGGTGGCACCAGATGCTGCAGACGGTGGGTCAGACCAGCCACAAGCAGAAGCTGAGGGCACTGGTGAAGGGATCCCCCTCCAGGAGATAAACTGCCCTGCCAAAGAAACCAGGACTGACTCAGAACTGCAGGACTTCTATGAGCATCATCGGAGGCTACTGCCCAACTGCAAAAACGCTGTTCATGTTGCAGATGGGCCAGACCGGCGCTACTTTGTAGGCATCATAGACATTTTTACTGTCTATGGCTGGAAGAAAAGACTGGAGAACCTGTGGAAAAGCCTTCGCTACCCAGGCAGGGCCTTTTCCACAGTCAGCCCCCCCAAATATTCACGCAGATTCTCCCAGTGGATGCAGGACCACTGTCAGTGACACAGTGCAGAAAACATTCAGCACTCATATACAGAATGCTGCTGTTTAACCCCCAGTGTCCCCAGGATGGGACTGTGTCATATTCTGGCTCTGTCCTGATGTTGTGATGTAGTGCCTCAATCACAATACGATGAGCTCCATCTAGTGGAAATCTGGGGTACAACTGTAACCTGTCATTAAGTGTTGATACTGATAATGACTGCCTTCATGTCTGAATAGAAGCCTTCTGTGCAATTTCAGAGCCAGCTTGTGGCACTGGAAATATAGACAAATGGTAGGGGTTCCAGGATACTGTGGTGGCCGGGCTAATTTAATAAATACATATAATCAAAGCAAATACATAAACCTTGCAGTGATATGTGCAGATTGTGAAGAAGCACTCCCCATACTGTCCATTCAATGCTCAGATCTCCCTTTCAGGTCTTTCTGTTGAGTTTTCCTCTTTGTCATTAATATAAAACTGTGTGTTGTGCAACATGAAATGTAAATAAAAATACAACTTTTAATACATTTAAAGCTTTAGTGGGATTTTCTTACTAGTAATGTAATTCATAACTTATTGTTGAATGTATAAAGCTGTCATATTCATTCAGTTAAATACCTTCAATCATCATACAGGAGTTGTGTCTGTCAAAACAAAAATCCACTGGTTGGCAAGTTATCACTTTACCAACGGCCTTGTTTTGTATGAGCTTGAAGCTTTGCAGCAGGTGTCTAATGTTGTGACTAAGGAGTGAAATGGCTGGGTTCCAGTCTGATTCCACAGGGTTTATCTGGCAAAGTGGTATGGCCGGGACGACAACAACCTCTTAAGGCCCAGACCTACGTACAGTAGGTCTGGGCGTACATTTTGCACCTGTGTGTAATAGGACATAACTCTCTTAACCAGCAGGGAGTGGTAGTCTGTAATTGTCTTTAAGAAAAGGGAAACAGGGAGACAGCCAGGATGGAATCAAGATGCTAGTTAGCCAGTTAGCACATTAACAAGACTACCAGATGTTAAAACAACAAAGGATCTACAGTACATGTTTGGTTCAGACAGATAATCATTACAAATTAACACTTTTACAATTTTTGAAGTGTAAATGCAATCGACAGAAGTAAAAAAGCTAACGTTAGACTATAAGCTAACTACACCGCCAACGCTGCCACCATGACAAGGCTGTAAAGCTGTGTTCGCCGTGATGACGTTTTGCATGTAGTCTCATTTAGCAACTTGTTAGCAATTGCCTTATTTAACACATTTAAATGCTTAGGACAACCACTAGCTCAACAGGTAAAGTGTACACCCCGTATAGGCTGAGTCCTTTGCAGCGGCCCACGTTGGATTCAAACCTGCAGCCCTTTGCTGCACATCATCCCCATTCTCTCCTCCATCCTCTCTCCAGCTGCCCTGTAATAAAGTCAGAAAGCCCTAAAAATAATCTTTGAACACATCTAAATGAGTCAGAATTTACAGCAAACTAAAAGTGTTCACCATAGTAAAACTTTAAATTCTGGCGCACCATCGATTTGGGGTGATGAGGGGTGTAAGAAAATCGATTAACTTAATGGCTTGGGGCTTTTCTTGTAAATTATATTCTTTAAATTAAAAGTTTCACTGCATTTTTATTAGCTTGGTGCTTTTATTTTTACGGAAAGGCACATCCATCGAATTCCGGATCCTGTCTCACTCGCCTGGTTCCGTTTCCTTACCAAAACGGCCAGTAACGGCTCCAGACTAGGCTATATGATGAAACACCAGCTTGGATTTATCAGTTTTCAGAAAAATCAGATTTCCAGTTGTATTTACAAGTCTGAGGCTACTAATGACAATAAATCTTATTCTGCAACACTGAACAAAGTATAATTAATCTGTTTTATGGTTGACCATATTGTATTACGTTTTAGAAAGACTTTGAGAATAATGTATTGTGCAAAATCACGCATGCCATTATTACTGAAGGCAAAAATATTATCACTTATTTTGAATGTGAAGAAAATATTTATGTAATTTTGTTTACTTTTTTTTTTTTATCTTGTTAGGGATTTCGTATCAATAAAGGCACATTTTTTAATTCAGTCCCATTTTATAAGTTGTTTTTAACTGATATTGAATGTTATTTGAGTCTCTTAAATTTGTAACAAATAAGAAATCAATGACAGCAACTAATATTTATTGAGAGATGTTTGCTTGATGAAGTCTGTCACTTAAATTAGGCTACCACTGTATTTGATTTATTAATAATTCTTGTTTTATTTTTGTGCTTATAATTATCATTATTATGTATATCGTTTGCTGATGTTGCCCTTTTTTTGCAAACTGAAGTGGCATGGCTGATTGTGCATTATTATACCTAACTAAATAAATTCTTGATGTTTTTTTTTGAGCTGTTGGGAATATTCTCTCTGAAGGGCTTTCTGTCAGAAAGGTAGTTCTTGGTTTAAATATATACATACATACATACATACATACATACATACATACACACATACATATATATATATATATAGTAGTTGATAGAAATATATATATATACATAATATATAGTTCTTGATAGAAAAGTTCAAAATCTGGTTTGGAGCCCAGATTTTGAGTGAATTTGGAGTTTTCCCAATAATGAAATTCATTGTACAAAAGTCAATGAATAAATAAAATAACAATAAATAAATAAATAAATTCTTTCTCCACCTCATTACTTTCAAAACACATAAAAGTGTCTTTGTCCTGCAATTGAATTGTTTGCCCAGTTTTTTCTTGTCATATAAAGTTGAGCATCCACCTACATACAGCAATAAAACAAGTGGCAGACTGTTTCTTTTTCTAAGTCACACAAAGTTCAGAAAGTACAAGACAACTCTATAATGTCTTTTTTGCTGAATATATGATACAAAACTTAAAAGGAAACCTCTTTAACCTTATTATTAGGACAGAATTTGTCCCCTGCATTTTCTGCTAATTAATTTCACCATAAAGCAGAGCCTAAAAATATTTGGTACAGAGTTACAGTTTGCATGTGATTACTTATGTATTTATTTGAACGTTTATTCTGGGTAACATCAACTTATGCCTCTACTAGATGTGACCATGATAACTAAATCATCGATCACTGAACCTCATTTGAGAACAAACCCGTACGTACATACCTATGGTACATACGTATCGTTGACTACGTGCCTTTCTGGGTCCCAAGGCCAAAGAGCTTGCTCTTTGCCAAGGCATCACGTGGTAGACCCGGAAGCTTTAAGCCTCAGCGACCGGCGCTGTCCCTGTACTGCGGGTTTGTTGTGCTTCCTCTGTCTTTGTCAGCAGTGATCGAAACTATGGAGGGAAACATGGATGTGTCCCAAACAGCATACTGCACTGTGTTAGACAAAAAGAAGCAGTCTAAATTCCTCTGCTGTACACGCAGGAAAAACGGGATATTCAATATTTGGTGAGTCGAAGGTTGCGTTAATGTTTCCCACTGAACGGAGAGTACACCAAACCAATGTCCCTTTAACTCTGACAGTTTATTTCCCCGGTGCTTACTAGGAAAATTACTTTTGTGATAGAGTATAAAAGGACGTAAACTGAATTATTGGTAGCCTCTTGTTACAACGGCATAAATATTACCTATAGTCCACCAAGCAGCGTGGAAATTCCACATAATACTGGCAGGTCGGGTCGGTTATAGTGTGCAGTTCTTGGACTAAACATATTCCACTTCTCTGGCTGACAAACGTCATCAAGTTGTAACTAGGTTTTCTCATCATTTTTATTTATTGATTTATTCATATTTGCTCATAAATATGTGGAAATGTGTCTGTTTTTGTCACTGCTATCCTTTGTTCTTGTCATGTCTGCTTTGTAAAGCACTTTGTAATTGCTTGTTTTGATAAGTTCTGTAGAAATAATGTTTATTGTTATTATTAATATTAAGATTATTATTATAAACCACACTAGATATGTTTGTTAACAGGTTCAACATTCATTGCACAACTTGAGACTAATAGCCTACAGTCTAGGGCTGGGTGATACAGCGAGCTTACTGCAGAATATTTAAATGTAGTTTTTGCTGTTCCTTAAAATACATAGTAGGGTACTCAGCAGGGTTAGAAATTAGCCCCAGACACCAGTCAAATGTTAGTGAAACATGCCAGTGAATACGGCAAAAATGAATCCAGTCTGATATCCAGAAGATTATCTTGCTTGAAAAGCCCATCTTTACATGTAGACCTTGTCATGAAGATGTTTGTTCACTCTTAACATTATTTTTGAGACCATGTAATGAAGTATATTGTGTTTTTATGTCAGTGTGTCCATAAGATCAAGTATGATGTAATTTAACTGTTTTCCTTATAATGTTTTTGTTCATCTCATGGAGTTTGACAGATGCTGCAGATGTTTGGATCACAGAGTACACCGAGGACGCATTGAACCAGTTTGTAAGTTTCAGCTGCAGACCGCCATGATTTCCACTCAGTGCATCAGTAAAGGTTCTGACTTTGTTCCCTCCCTCTACCTGTTTGTTTAGAGACAGAGGTTTGCCTTGAAATCTACGGAGGATTATATCCTGAAACTCAGGTGAGATTACAATCTGTTGTCCTTTAAAACCACTCTGTTACATGACTGCTTCCTAGCAAGGTGCTAAGATTCAGCAGTGCCACTGAAACTGCACAGCCAGCAGCAGAACATTCTCTGTATTGACATGTTAGAGTGTGCGTGTATGTGTGAGACTAATCATTAAACAATTATTTGGAAACTGAGGCTGAATATTCCCCTGTGTCTTCCTCAGGTCGGCTTGTGGTAGTGGGGACGTGTCGGTTGAGGTGTGTGACACCAGTGCAGAGCTCCGTGTAAGCTCCAGTCCAGGTGACCTGAGTGTGACCCTGTCCAGGCTGGAGGGCCCACAGGCCACACAGGAACTGAAGGAGCTGCTGTTTAGGATGGCTGACAGCCTCACTCAGCCCGACAGAAAATGTACTTTGTCCTTGTGACTCATTGCAGTTTCACAGAGTGTGAGATTTGAGCTAACAATATTAATAATAACAATAATAATGATATAATAACAGTACCTTATCATTCCCCCGATGGAAATTAATTTCATTTTATAGGAGCGTATGCAGAGTCTCTCTGGAATCAGTGCTGACTGTGTCTTGTCATTCCTTCCCTCCAGGTGGATCCCCCTCTGTCAGTCCAGTAAAAAATCACCAAAGGTGGCTTGCAGGTATGTTTTTAAAGCTGTATACCAATGGATGTAATTTCCACAGGGGATGAGAGGTCTTTTTTTCTGCATGTACAGTGAATATATAAAGTCGACACAGCCCTGTTAAAATACCAGGTTTTTGTCATGTAAAAAAATGAGACCAAGATAAATTATTTTAAAAACTTTATTGACCTACATTAGAAAAACAAATCTTTTAGAGTGAAAAATATAAAGAATTAAAAGGTTATTATAAACCTGCTTGCATAAGTGTGCACACCCTTAAACTAGTACTTGGTTGAAGCACATTTTGATTGTATTACAGCTTTCAGTCTTTTGGGGTAGGAGTCTGTCAGCATGCCACATCTTTACCCACTCTTCCTGGCAAAAGTGCTCCAACTCAGATTGGCATCACAGGCATATCCTGTGCACACCCTTATTCAGGTCACCACACAGATTTTCAAATGGATTTTGGTCTGGGCTCTGACTTCGCCATTCCAAAACTTTCATTTTCTTATTTTCATTTTTCACATTTTTTTCCTCCACTGAAAACATTAACCTTATAGTCAGACACATTTTATTTAGCCTCTGTACTTGAGGTGACAGGTCTGCTCTGCAGCAGCAAACTGATGATGCTGATTTACATGAGAATTCATGTAAAATGGAGGTTGAACCATGAACATAAATGGATGTGAGTGTGTGTTTCCTGCTGGAAACTGTCAGGAAACTGTCTGACTTCACCGCAGCTTTTTGTCACCGCCTCCTGCTGCAGCTGCCTGCTCTCATCCACCTTCCAGGCAAGGCACAGCTCATCTTGAATGAGCCTACTGTCTCATAACATTAGGCCCTGAGCTTTGACCCTATTGCTTTTATATCAGGTACCTTGGAGATAAAACAAACACCATTTACCGAGTTCTTCAGAGATGAAGATCAATCCAGAGAGCTCGGCTGTTGTTACTTTGCAATGTATGTAGTTTAAAGTTATAACTGGCCAGGTTGTAGATTCTAACATATTTGCAACAGTGAAATAACATCTGCAGTTCTCTGTCATTGTTATTTTCATAGTTATGTTGTTTTGTTGTTTGTAATATTTTTAATTTAATTAATATTTCTATTATTACTATTTGACTAGTCATCAGTTAGTCAAATGCACCATCATCCGTCATTGTGACTCCTGACAGCTGTCAGTCAGCTGTCATCTGTTTGTGTCTCAGTCGATGTGACGTATTGTCTGCTGTGCAGACGATTGTGGGTCAGAATAGCCAAAAAGAATGCTGGCTACTGCAAAATCAGACGGGATGTAGTAGAACATTCTGGTATTTTTGGCATACTAATGAAGACCTAGGAGGCACAACAAAGTAACACCCTATCTTCCTCTTTGGGTTTTATTGGTGGTTGGCAAATCAGCTTCCAGGCACATTACTGCCACCTACTGGAGTGGAACACCCCACCTTTCAAAGTTTGTTTTTTGATTTATTTACTCACTTAAATCTCCCTAAATACTGTCCTTTAACTGTCAAAATCCAGAGAAGAGTTAAAAACGGTTATATTGTCATCTGGGTTGACCTCAGTTAGTAGGGATGCAGGATATTTGAATTTTTCAGATATCCAATATATAACAATTTACTTACAACTTACTTTGCCGCTGACAGACACAAGTATCGATATATCCACTTTTTCCCCCACCTAATTTCATATCATGCATTCATACTCTTATCGTGATGGCCCACCTGCAGATGGAGACATGAAATAGAATGCTTCTCAGTGTATGTAATATTCATTCATTGTGAAAAGTAAAAAAAAAAAAAAAAGCCATGTTGGGCAATTCTAATAGTTAATTTTAAAGCCAATATGGGCAGATACCAATGATGTACCAATATCATCAGCATTTTGGCAGATTCCAATATTTCATTGCCTGTATTATTGTGCATCCCCATCAGTTATTACTGTACAGTATGTTGTGCTCTGTCGACATTGTTTGCACCTGATTTAAGCTACACTACATGCAGGCTGGCGGCAGCTACCATTGAAAACACCAAGGTTATGTTTTCAGTATTATTTTTGGCACTAATTCCTTTGATTAAAGATAATCGGAAAAGCAATTCATAACTAGCATCTGAACACTGGAAGAATATGATTTTGTGGGACTGAATAGATGTTAATCTTTTAAAAGTTAAATAAAAGTAGGCATTTCTAAATTATTTGGTTTGTGCATGAGGATCGGAGTGGTCTTAATGTGTTATTTTATAGATAGACAGAATTGTACACTGTGAAGCCTGTTAAGTTGAACTTACTTGAAAAAACAATCTAAGAAACAGATAGCCTTGAGAAAGGTACAGTAAGTAAAAATAACTATTCATATTAAGTTTACTTTATGAGTAAACTTTATGCTTACTTTTTAAGTATAGATTTTTTTTAACGTCATGATCAGATTTTACAGTGTTGTGTAATGTAAATATTATATAAATCTGAGGATCAAAGTTCATTCTACACTTCGGAAAGTTTTTGACGAAATAATTAAACTCCACTCCACTCTCGCTTACAACTTAATCTTGGTGGACTTCATCAGTGAATGGAGTTGGCTATGTTGTTATCATGTGACAGTATACTGATTAAACAATGTGACCATCTGGATTACAGAGCTTACAGAGATATTTTTTCTGCAGAGTTTGAGCCTCAGCAGCAGCAGAATTGTGCTTCATCAATGATGACGAAGAAACGACTTCCAGGGGCGTCTCTCATCAACCCAGGAACTAAAAAGTACAATGCCTCTCTCAGAAACTTCTCACAGTAGCCATGTTATTCTGATCTCTGCAAATATACATCAGTGACTGTTGATCCTTTCTTTGCAGGAAGAAGCAGGCGACCGGCGTGGCCTTTGATGAAGTAGATGAAGACTGATCCTTCAGACAACACTTTTTCTCCTCCATGTTATCATGTTGCTGCTGCACAACCAAACATGAATGTTCTTTTAATCTACTAACACAGCATTATGAAGTTAATGTATACTTTTTAAAATCACAGAATGTGTAAATATTTGTTTTTATGTCATACAATATCAGTGAAAACTGGACAATGATTTTTAATGGTATTTTAATGTCTGTAGCTTTCATGATTCTAGGTTGAATTTAATGTCATTTGGAAATGAAATAAAGAATGAGTTGCAACAAATTAGTTTTGAATGTGTATAAAACAAGTGCCAGTGGACAAATTATTCCTGAAATAAAGGTTTTGCATTTTCAGAAACATGCAGACAAATTATGTGCAAGGCCAAATACTTTGTTATCCAGGGTCCATCTCCAAATGCTGTCGACACTTTTCTTGCTCTTAACCCATTTGATACGGGGCTATTTTTGTTCTATATGACTTTACATCAGGAATGAAATCATCCTGCATGAATGAATTTATTCTGTGGAGTCTTCTTTAAGCACTTGATTTGTCACATGTTTCTCTTAGACTGCTGAAGTCCCATGCTAAAAGCAAAATACATTTGGAACAGCAAACTGTTTAATTATTCATGAGCTTCATACAACACTAATGTCAAGAGTTTGTTTTGTCCAAATGAGAATCTGATGATGCTTCACATCTCCCATATTAAACAGAGCAGTTAGTGAAAGTTATTAATTCATGAAAGTAAGTATTTGCAATTATTTTTCTATGATTGCACCTAACTCAAGTTGTCACTGGGGACATAAGTTACCTCTTAATTCTTTGACTCCATAATAGATTTATGACATGTTTGTTTCTGTCATAAGACTTATCCCCAATTCTTTATTGAATTTGAATAGATCCAACTTAAACTCAAAAGTCATCCCACTGATGCTTAAAGGCTCAGTGTGCAGGATTTAGGGGGATATATTGACAGAAATAATAATTTGTTAGTGTAGAATCATAGGGAGCGGGTCCTCATCCATGGAGACAGCCATGTTGCACTGCCATGTTTCTACAGTAGCCCAGATTGGACAAACCAAACTCTAGCCTTAGATAGCGTCATTTGCGTCTTCACACCGGCCATGGGAGCCACTGGAGAGGGGCTAAAGAGCCACATGCTGCTCCAGAGCCACAGGTTGCCGAGCCCTGGTCTATGGGGAAAATGCCTTTTTGCCCGCAGGACTTTTTTTTCACTGCAATAGCGCAAGCAGCCACTGGGAAAAACTGTAAAGCAAGGCATTGGGCCCATATAGCACTATAGCACTAGAAACTTCGGCTGCCCGAACCGATTGTGTCAGGTTAAGCACTATGTTAACTTGAATAGGGATAAAATAGGGATGCATGATATTGATTTTTTGCTGATACCAGATAACCGATATATTCACTTTTTTTCCCACCTAATTTTAGTGATCATCAAGTCTCTTCTGTACTTGAATTAACATCATATTATGCATGCATAGTCTTGTAGGATGTCAGATGGAGACATGAAATACAATACTTTTCAGAGTATGTAATATTCATTCATTGTGCTAATTAAGAAAAAGCATGTTGGTTGATTAATTCTTAAGCCAATATCAGCCGATACCGATGTCATGCTGATATTATCATGCATCTCAGGGATAAAATGATTTTATCTTGCAGCTCTTCTAGACTTTCCAAATGTTATCAGACCAAAGTAATTGAATCCTGATAGTGAGTAACAAGATTAAGGCGGTTTGGGTGACTTTGTTTCTGTTGAGTTTGAATGAAGAATGTTCTATTGTCAGTTAACAAGACAATTAAGCCTGGTGTAATTCAGTGAAAGGGAGAAACCTGAAATCAAAAAGTGTATGGTTCTAAATCTGTTTAGTAAGGAAAACAGGTGTAAAAAGATACCTTTCTTGACATTTTGTGAGTTTTTGTTTTTGCGAGTTTCTTTTGTGTATTTATTATATTGTAAAAGTTGAGAGAGTTTGGGGAAAGTAGCCAAAGTAGTGCCATATACTAAACTGTCATTTACCGTATAACCCGGTGAAATTCCAGGAGGGTATGACGGTATGAAAAATTGGATACTGTCTGAGCTTTATAGTGACTAATTTTGAAAATTTGTCCAGTGATTTACAGACATCTCTTTCCCAGTTTAAGTCTATGGAAAAAAGTATTTTTGGGCCCAGTGGCATCACGTGATGGTTATACTGTTTGGCCTCACACACTTGCTGGGGGCCTGGCCAAGATATTTAGAAGACCCGGAATGGCTGACCAATCAAAGCACACTGGGCGTTTTTGGGAGCGGGGCTTAAAGAGACAGGTGCTAAAACTAAGTGTCTCAGATCGAGGATGATCGAACAGGTCGTCCATCACAGACATTATGAGAAACATTAAGGGTGCGTTCTGAATCGCATAGTTTTTCTTTTTACTTTGACTAGGTACTGCAGTTACCTTTAAAAAGTATGTACTGTTGCATGTAGTATGCACACAGTCGGAACACACTACTGTGTCATAACATTACTCCCTAAACTCTGACCCTCTTCCTTTTATATACGTTACCTTAAAGATAAAACCCAGAGAGCTCTGCTGTTGTTACCTTACAATGTATGTAATTTAAAGTTATAACCGCACAGGTTGTAGATCTAACATATTTGCAACAGTAAAATAACATCTGCAGTTCTCTGTCAGTTATTTTCATAGTTATGTCGTTTTGTTGTTTGTAATATTTATGCTTAGTTTGTTGACTTAAACAATTATTATTCCTGTTATTACTATTCAACTGGTCATCAATTACCTGAATGTGCTGTCATCCATTATTATGACGTCTGACAGCTGTCAGTCTGCTGCCAAACACTGTCAGTGTCAATCAGCAATTATCTATTTGCAGCTCAGTCGATGTGACATATTGTCCGCTGTGCAGAGGATTGTGAGTCAGACCATCAGACCAGATATAGGAGAACATTCTGGTATTTCTGGCATACTAAATAGTATGGTAGCATGGGTACTGGAACGCACAGAAAGTGTTTTCTAACCGTTAAAGCATGTGAACATGTTTTAGTAGAAACCTCAAGTACAAGTATGAACCAGAGAATGAGCAAAATAGATCCTCTTTAAATATGTTTGATAATTTTGTTTGTTTTGGCTGTATTTAATAATAGAACTAATTCAAATAGTTCAGCAACCATCTTCCCTCCAGATTTACATTCTGAGTTGAAAAAAGAAATCACAACAGTCAGTTTTCCTTGTTTAATGAGAACCCCTTCAAGTAGGAAAACAGCCCACCAGTGCCATAATAATCACCAAAAATATGACTGCAATTAGCTGTGAAAGAAGTAGTGAAACAGTAATTATTTTTGACAGGACAGGTTACAACTCAATTATCACAAAACTCATGAGAGAGACCAGTTAAAACCACAAGCCAACATACAGTCAGAGAAACATCCAGGCTTTTTTTAAATGTGGATATTTTGCACATTTTGAGTTCTCCAAATTCCATAGAAAATTACAAATACATCTGCAAATCATAAAACATGTATTGTACCCAAGTTAAAACAATAGATTATTCTGATCTGAGAGTTCCCTTTAGTATCACAGTGATGGTAGTGCAGTTATTGTCAGGGAATATAAGCAGAGTTCACTGCAGTTTCAGACTGTTAGATTGCTGATTACCTTCACTGGAGATGGAGTTATTATTGTTATTATAATACACTGTGTCCGGTTTATAGAGGATCTTCTTGGCAGAGTCCACAACATAATGATATGTTAAAAGCACAAAAGAGAGCATTCAGTAGAAAGAGACCAAATGTACAGTGTCAAAACAAGTTGATAGAAGGGAGGCACCATCAGGACAATAACCATGCCATGTACATTCTGTCCATGTCTCTGACATCAAGTTCAAAGAAAAGGCCAAAAGCTTGCACACCTGGCACTTCCCAAGGTGCATTTCACTAATCCTGTTATTGCAAAATAAAGCACACACTTCAGTCCAAAGCTGCTTCGATATCCAAAATAAACCATTCTTCTTGCCACAGAAAAATAGACTGTATTACATTACCAATGGGAATCAACTTCATCACAGCATGCTCTCAAGGCAGGTCTAGTTTGGTACAGTAACAAGGGCCCACTCTGGTTACATGAGGCCCTTTGTCAGGGAGTGCGTACAACCAGCTCAAAGTAGCCTGTGCTGTCAAACACTTGGTTTTTAACATATCACCAATGATATGTTCATTCACTAACAAAAGTAGCTAGCCTACTATATTCATCGGCCATTTAGTGAGATACATTCTCAAAAAAAAAAGGAAAAAAAAAAAAAAAAAAAAGGAGACATTCCAAAGGGACGAAGTCTTCAATCCAAATGCAAGCACTCCTGCTGCTGTGTCCCTACCTACAGGCTGGACTCTGCAGGTCATTTCCTCCGTCTGGATGATCTGACCGAAACCACCTCAGTCCCTCCTGGGATTAAAAATTTGAGGCTGGAATACTGAACTACTGGTCCTATGTTCCATGGTGCAGAGAGTTTTGGTCCTCTTCAGGGTTAAATCAGCAGCTCTGTTCTCCCTCCAGGCCTCAGAGCTCAGAAAGACGGGTTGGGGTTCCCCCCCTCTGTCATTCTCCTTGTCTCTGCTCTTAAAGTGGCTCTTTTCAACAGAGAGTGTCTGTGTTAAAGGAGAGCTGTACCTGCCAACACACACACACACACACACACACACACACACACACACACACACACACACACACACACAGGTTATTTTGTATTTTCAGAAGAATGGACAAACCAAGGGTGTATTCTGCCAGGGCTCCATACCTGACTAGGCCTCAAAGGTTTAAGCGATTCATAGGGTTTTTTCATTGGCATTTTTGGCCATGTTGAGCCAAATCATGCCACATTGATTTGCGTTTCCATTGCCAATTAAGCGCACCGAGTCATGCCCTAGATGGACCATCTCCACAGTTGGGTAAAAGCATCTTCCAGCAGGTTGGGATGATGTCAGATGGGCTTCATCACAATTTGGTGATGACTTTTTGACATGTTAAAATAACCTCTGCTGCTATTGCAAGACGTTAGCAGATACTTTTCAGTTTCAGCTGCATCTTAAAACCAGAATTACCACATCACAGTTGTATGCCTCTGTGAACCAGTCAAGTTGCACTTAAAAATTAAATCCATGTCTGTGAAAACATGAATGTTTTCCACACATCAATTCAGTATCTGACCAAATGTCTCCCCTTCTGTTCCTGAGATTTGACACTGGGTAATGGTAAGAAGAGTTTTGTCATAATTAGCATATGAATTCCTGGGTTATGGCCATGAACATGTTTTGTAAGGTCACAAGGTGACCTTGTTCAGTTCATTGTTGAGTCCAAGTGGACGTTTGTGCCAAATATGAAGAAATTCTCTCAAGGCATTCTTGAGATATTGCATTTGCTGGACGGATGAACAATCCGAAAACATAGGCCACACACAGGCCACAGCTATTGCTTGTGCAGATGCATAAAAAGCAACAGCGGCCAGAAAATGTATGATGATAAATAGCTGGCTACCAAGAATTTAGAGCACATGAGTTGTCCAGACAAGGTTCTCACATGGAGGGGGCTGAGCTGGTGGCTAGCAGCTAATGGTGCTAACTCTATAAACAGCACTAAACAACGGCAACAGTGCTGACAGAGCTAACAGTGTTAACCGGGGGGAAGTGCATGGCAGGCATCGTGCTTCCATGATGACACTGTCCAGATTTCAGGGGTATCCTTCATTTAAGAGCAGCAGTGATGAGCTCGCCAGTGGGATACACTCATGCACTTACATGCATGTGCAGCACTAACACGTGGTGCGACAGTCATACCACAACAAACCAGAGAAGCTCAGATTAGGACACATACAGAGGGAGTTTGACTTCAATGTCTTCTCGGGAGGCCATTACTCCACTGTATCTTTACATAGCAAATAGTGCTTTGCTGCTATATAGATGCCCTGAATGTCACATACAGAACCCTAACAGGTATGGCTAGTATGTACATGTGTGCTTTTCTATAACTCGTGTTTACTAAAAAAATGTAATCAAAGAAATAAAAAACACAGGTGTGATCCACTCACCCTTTCCTCCTCAAAGCTGATGAGTCCTTCATCATCATCGCTCTCCAGCTCCTCTGGCGCTTCGCTAATCAGAGCGTTGAGCTCCGTGTTGGCTGGTCGAGACTTAAGCAGGTTGAGGATGCGCTGCAGGGGGGACTGTCCACCACCCGGGGGCGACACCTCCTGCTGCTCCAGGTTATCACTCTGCTTTTTGGCAAAGTTGACAAACACCTGCAAAGAAAAAACATTTTTTCTTTTCCTTTTCCTTGTTAATGTTCTGCATTAAAATTGAAGCAGAGTGTTGCATGTTGACCCACGTTGTCCAGAGTGGTCTGACTGACGGAGTAGTCTTCGATGCCCAGCACCTCCACCACCTGCTCCATCTTACTGAAGACCTGAGCCAGGGAGATCCGCTCAGACTTTAACTGGTACTGGACCTTGGTGTGGTGACGTTCCTGCAAATGTGACAACAGGTGACTTAATGTCTGCATATGCTCAAAAGATGGAGATAATAATTCATCAAACTTCACTCTGCTCTCTGCAATGTTAAAAATATTGTCCAGGAAATATGAAATGGAAATATCAAACAAGACACAAACCAACAAATATCTTCTTTAGCACGATTGTTTGGGGGCAGGGCTTACACAAAGAGGGAGGGGGTGTTTAAACATTTGGGGATGGGATTTTAAGCTGCAGTATGCAGTTTTTGGTCCCAGCGGACAGGGGCTCCTGGCACAGACCTCAAGTTGGCCGTTGGAGCAACTCAAATTCAGCAGTCACAGCGGGCTGGTGGCCAGCAGCAGCGCTGGTTTAACCTGTGTAATGGCAGAAACAGCATTGGGAAGTGAGAGTGGTCTGGTTCCCCAGCGCTGGCTGAGTTCGATTTACTGAATCCGCTGACTGGAAGCAAAAGTCCATCACAGGCTAGATTTTCTGAAGCCTGAAAACAGAGCCAAGAGGATGTACAGCAGTCTACCTTTATTTATACTACTTAAAGGGCCAGTGTGTAAAATGGGTTGAAAACAGTGACATCAGTGGTCAAATTCTAGATTGCAGGGCTCACTCGCTCACCCCTCCCGTCGGGTAAATGACGGTGGCCTCGTAGGGACAAAAAGCCTTGCGCACGAGTTTTTCAGGAGAAGGTCTATCTAGCGACGAGGTGAATGTTTATTTAGAAATCTAAGCCATGTTACGATATTGTAATGAATCCCTCACGCGCAGGAGACCAGAGGAGCGTTCGGGAAAAAGGCCAGTTTATTTGAGCACTCCAGAAACTCCGGTAACACTCCACTCCGTCCCAAACTCTGACTCTTCTGGCGTAACA
>NC_065513.1:7007439-7019145 GCF_006386435.1 Epinephelus moara
TCTTCTTTTCCTCGCAGATGACGGTTCGGGTTCATTCTCTCCTGTTGCGTGGTAAGTGTGGTCCATTCGCAAACTTTATAACTAAAGAAACTTTTCACTACTCTCTATTGACGAACTACTAACACTCTACTGTTTCTTCCTCCTTCTTCCTTCCTTCCGCTGTCTTCGTTGGTTCATTTATACACGCGAAACGCAGTCTCTGGCTGGCTGGATTGTCCACTCGGGCTGCCGTACATACATGGCGGCGCAAGATGGCGACCACTTTAAAGCAAGGCCCTTGCTATATGTATATATATAAAAGCATAATTATAAGTCTACGAAAACCAAACGAAATTTATTTTATAGCGATTATATACTTGTATAAACATATTAATGGGTAGAATATTCAGATTCAGATTCAGATTGACAATAAACCAGGCCAAATATTACACACTGGCCCTTTAAATTATGATATGCTCAATGTTCAGTATGGAATTTTTGCCCAATGAGGGAAATATAAGTGGCTACTTCAGCTTTAACCCTTGGAGGGGGGTTTACATAATTTGGGGCTGTGAATGAATGAATGGATGAATGAATGAATTAACTTATAAAGTTAATGCAGGTGATATGCAGTGTGCAGGATTTCATGGTTTTGTCACAGTTACGTTTTTGATCCAGTGCACCTGACCATAAGACTTTCTGGACTCTGTGGTCATCAGAACAGAAAGAATATCAGGCAGCAGTGACCGACCTGATGGGAGACATTCATCAACTTTTCTTTAGTGCTCAGTACACAGGACAGAGGTAGCTGCAGTACTCTACCTTCAGCACGGCCTCAGGAAAGTTTCTGTTGAAGAATCGAACCACCTCCTTTACATTAGAGCTGCTCTTGGTCCTCACTGTGATCATGTAGCCATCCCCAAACCTGGAACATGATCATAGGAACGTGATTGTTTTAAGCTACAGTCTCTGTTTGTCTTTGCCTGTCTGTGGCACAGCAGCCTTTAGTATTGATAGGCTATCACTTGTGATGTAGAACCAATCAAATAGTGTTGTGGGCGGGACACTGAGCAATGACAATATAAAGGCCATGTATAACAACAACAACAACAACAACAAAGGCGCTATATAAATGCAGTCTTTTTTACCAGAATATGACTGCCAGCTTTTGATATCAACTCCTTTTTAAAACAATGCAGATTCGAGCACATCTATAAATCACAAAGGAAGGTGGATGGTAATCCTCCTGACCTGTTCTTCAGGTGTTGGATACTGCCCAGGCATTTAAACCTGCCGTTCACCATGATGCCCAGTCTGGTGCACAAAGCCTCACACTCCTCCATGCTGCAGAGGACAGCATCAAATCACATATTAGGTACACTATGATGAAGAAGATGTGAAAGTAAGCATCAACAGTGAAAAGTATTCCACTCAGTGTTGGGACTGAGGTGTCTCACCTGTGTGATGTCAGCACTACAGAGCGTCCAGTCTTGATAATGTCCAGGATTAAATTCCAGAGGAATCTGCGGGCCTTTGGGTCCATGCCGGTGGTGGGCTCATCCTGAAAAACCCCAGTTTACAAAGTAAAAGGTACAACAATGATACTGTATTTACAGTTTACACTTATTGTATGTTGCCCTTCTACCATGCACACATGAAACTGACACGTTTCCCAGGATCAAATCCCCAAATTATACACATGAAATAATGATTCCTGTTTGTCCATCATTTCTATCAGTTATGATAACATCATACTCACAAAGGTACTAGCTGAGATCTGGGAGCACGCTGACATCACTAAAAACAAGTCAAATTTGAAAGTCGAGCTTACAGTAAGCTCATTTGAAATTGTGGCAATAATGCCTCATTGCACAGGAAACCATTGATCTATAAACTGCCATGGATGTTTACTGCTTGTTTGGGTGACAATGTTCCTGTGTGCCACATTTTTCTTTTCTAAATAAGTTTGACTATCCCGGGGTTAGTCCTGGAGGTATTTCCAACATGTTTGATTGTCTCCCATTAAAAAAAATATTTGGTCTGTTGTCAGGTCTACCTATTTCAAATACATACAACATTTCCATCCAAATGAGTCAAGTACTTCTAACATAAACCAAAATAGTGCTATTCATGTAAATGAATTAAATAAAACTGAGATGAACAGACTATGAGAATTCATGCAATTATAGCTCATACAATGTATCTAATTTTTTGGATATAGTTTATGTAATTACTGTTAATAAATTCTGTGTATTTCAATTGAAATGCATAAACCTGACAAAATACACCGAATAATTTCTTTGAGTCATGTTCTTTGTCCTGGCAGACTTACATTTTTTCCCTAGATCTTTAACTCTTTAACTGAGCACGATGTTGTGTTTAGAGTCTATCCAGGGCAGTTTTAGGCTTAGGCAAGCTAGGTGGTTGCCTAGAGCGCCCTCAGCTGGAGGGGCAGCAAAGAACAACAAAAATATTTTTTGTAGGGAGTAGGGTATAGCTACAGTAAAGGAGGCTGCAATTTCAGGAGCTAGTGTTTTTCACCACAGCACCACCTACCAAAGTGGATAACCAAAGACCACATTTCGATTTCAGATGACAGGCAACAAACAAGTGTGAGTACTAAAGGTGAATACAGTTTTATTTTGAAAGTTAACGTCGGCTTGCCAAAGTGTGCAATAAGTTTATGTAACATTAGCTATGTATAATAAGCTTATGATAGTTTGCTGCAACTGCATTAGCTTTTTTTTTTAAGCTACATAGATGCTACATGGACGTTTAGGGCAAGACCTCCTTATTTAACCTGTAGGCCTACTGTGTTAATTTCACTATCAACACAGGTGGGGTTCACAGGTGGTTGTGGTCACTTGTAATAAACCCCAATACTAATGACTATGTTGTCTGTGTTACTAATTCAGTGAAGTGGAAGAGTTTAGCAGAAGGATAGATAAGAAATTGACGACCATTCAACTGGTACTGTAAGTAGTGATGTTACCTACTGCACTGTTTGAGGTCTGAATATCGAAGAGTCAGGAAAAGTAAAAATTCTGTTGTCGTTCTATTGTCTATGTTTTTTTTCTCTCTCTCAGGAGTAGTTGGGGTTGGATATTATAGAATAGAATAGAATAGAATAGAATAGAATAGAATAGAATAGAATAGAATAGAATAGAATAAAATAGAACTTTATTCATGTCCAAAGGGAAATTCATTTATTGTTGCTTATTGTTTTTTTGTATAAAGTGTGTATGTGTCTGTGTAAAATACATATTATCTTGAATCAGCCTCCAGAGTCATCCCTGTGTCTTACCTCTTTCTAATCTTTAAAAATATCTGGTTGAGATCTAGTCGAGTCAGTTTTATCTATATCACACCAAATCATAACAGAAGTCTCTGTTAGTCTCTCAGGGCACTTTTCACATGGAGGTCTAGACTGTACATGCAGTTTTTATTTTTCCTGAGTATACTTAGCTAATTCTGCTAATTAAACAAACTGCAAGTCTTAGCAACCAAGTTGAATTGCAAGGCAAAGTAGAATTTGATGGAGTAAGTCTTTAAAACCATAAGTAATTGGTAGAAAGTAGTATTTGGGTAGAATAAACCTTTAAAACAGCAAATAATGAAAAAGAAAATTGTATTTTGGTGGAAAAAAACTTTAAAACTGTAACAGAAAGTATTTGAATGGAATACTGTCATGTTTGCACTTTTGCGGTCATTCAATTCAATAGGTGGCACTGTGGTGAAAAACTAGGGTCCTAGAACAGCAGTCCTGAAAGTGCAGCCTCCTTTGATGCAGGGATCTAATATTGTTTGTAGGCCTAATTAATTTCAGACACCCTTCTTCTTTTCAATACCATCTCTGACATCCAATGCCCATATTACATTATTAAAAACCCTCCTGCTCACTGTGTGCTAAACACCTGTTGCTGACAGGAGACTAAAGACTGACAAACTATGTAGAGGAACACATTGTTGGGGGCTGACGATCACTGTCCTATCATTAACTGAGATGGCTGGCTGACAGTTATTTTGTGACCTTGTGGTTCATTTGCTCACACTGCTGTTGAAGAATCATGTAGCAGGTTACTCATGTTTCATGCAAACATTATAATATAATGTAACAAGATCAGACTCATAACCAGGATATGGTTAGGCCACTGTGCACAGGCATGTCCTCAAATCCTGTCATGTAGTAGTAGTTAACTAAAGACAGCCTATAACAATAAATTATTACAGCCTGAAATTAGAATGAAAAAACAATGTTCAAAGCTGACACACACATTTGAGATCAAGACTAATACAGGCATTTTGATTAACATTCTGATGACCTGAATGCTGTCAGAATCAGCACCAATGAGCTCCATTAAAACACCAAAGGCACCGTGTTGTGAGTGAGTGAGCCTATCTAAAAATAAATAATTAAACGTTAAAATATTAAACGTTCTTTTAGTTTTTGTACAAATGCCAACTCACAGTGTACTCATGCAGCATATTCAAACGTCTTACCAGAAAGATGAGTGAGGGGTATCCAATCAGAGCGATGGCAGTGGAAAGCTTGCGTTTGTTTCCTCCGCTGTAAGTGCCAGCAGGCTTGTCTGAATACTTTGTCAACTCAAGCTTTTCTAATGCCCACTGCACTACCTAGAGGGGAGGAAGGGAGTTTGTGATGCTCCTCACAAATGTGGAAGTACAAACAAGTGTGTATGTATGAGTGTGTGAGACCCACCCTCTCCTGGTCTTTCCAAGGAATGCCACGGAGGCGAGTGTAAAGCTCCAAATGTTCTCTGGCTGTCAGGTCGTCGAACAGAGCATCAAATTGTGGACAGTAGCCGATACTCTGCTGCACGCGTAACAGGTCCTTTAGGATACTGCATACACACAAACACACATATACACACAAACACACACACACACACACACACACACACACACACACACACACACACACAAAGGAATGATTTCTCAATGTCTCTATATCTTTAAGGAACTGTTTACCATTAAAACCATCTATACTTCAGTCCAGAGACACAGCAAAATTAAATATCTGTTTCTGTCAATCTAACAGTGGTCCTGCAGCACCAAATTCATGCTAAGTGCACTATCCAAACATACATGGACACCCAAACGATCTGCTGGTTTCAGTTTTTCCATCAGATGTTGAGACCTGGCTGGAGGGATTTGCTCCCATTCAGCCCCAAGAGCATCAGTGAGGTCCAACCCTGATGCTGGCTGATTAGACCTGGCTCACAGTCAGCATTTCACCCCACTCTACTTAAATCGCTCAGCTCACTTTGGAAAGTACTTTGGAAACTTCACTGTCGAGCTCATAGCAGCCAATTTTTGACAGAAAATAGTGTGTGTGAAATACAACACTGGGTCGGGCATGGTTTAAACTCATGGTGTGAGTGGACCACTGACCTGTTTCCATTGATGAAGGCCTCTCCTCCAGTAGTACACTCGTCTCCTGTTAGCATCTTGAAAGTGGTGGTCTTCCCGGCTCCGTTCACTCCCAGCAGTCCAAAACACTCACCAGGCCGGACGCCCAGACACAGCCGGTCCACTGCGAGAATACGACCCATCTTCCTGGATTTATACACCTGAAAAAATATAGATACACATTAAAAAAGTTAGTGATGTTTGAGTTAAACATGCAGTTGTTTCTAAAAAAAAAACCCTGCAGCTTCTAGGGATTTTGTAAATGGTGATGAGCTGCCTGGATCAACCTTTGTCAGGTTCTCGATCTTCAGCATGTCGTTGTCGGCGTCTCCTCGCAACACTCTTCGTCTCTCGCAGGCCACATCTACATCATCATCGTCGATAGGCTGGCAGCTGACTGGCACCCTCCTGGACACACAAGCTGTTTTCAGTAAATAAGTACATGTGCACACACACAGTACATACACATACATAAACATACACAGATACATGAGAGGCCACGATTAGCCACGCACACCGCCACCATGTTCATGCTTATTCACTACTGTCCGGTCATACAAGCTTGCACCAGTGCAAGAGTAATATAAGTACACTATATTGTACACAGTAATTATTCCTTAGGGACATTATACACAATTGGAATGTAAGGCAAAGATTAACAGAGTACCAAAACCATTTGAGCCCTGACAAAGATATAAAGTGACTTTCAATAGAGGAGGGAGGGAGAAGGAAAATAAATAAATAAAATAAAAAGAGGGGGGGGGTGTAAGAAAGAAATCACAACAGAGGACATGGGAAGGAGAAGACAATAAATAAATAAATACACTTTACCAGTTCTATTAGTGAAACTGTGCATAGACCTACTGTGCTCTATATGATTAAATATCTTGAATTGGGAAATTTTATTACAGGGCATTAGGCAAAGTTTTGAGTTTACTTAAATGTGTCAAAACTGGGTTCCAGATGGAGAAGAATTTGTCACTAGATTCCCTAAGTGAATATTTAATCTTCTCTAACTGTATGAAGAGCATCAAGTCGCTTAACCACAAAGACACTTTAGGGGGGTGTTTTGATTTCCAGTGTAATAAAATTCTCCTGCGAGCGAGCAACGTTGTGAAGGCAATAATATTTCTGTGGCTTTCCCTAAATACAGAGTATTGGCCGACTGTGATTCCAAATATGGCTGCTGCTGCATTGGGTTGGAAATCAGTATTAAGTGCTTCAGATAGAAATTTGAAAATCATAGACCAGTAAGTTGTCAGAGCAGGGCATGACCAGAACATATGAGTCAAGTTGGCTGGAGTGTTCTGGCACCTGTCACAACTTGCATCTGAATCAGGGTACAACTTAGCTAATCTTGCTTTGGAGAAGTGAGCTCGATGTAGAACTTTGAATGGAGAAGTGAGCTCGATGTAGAACTTTGAACTGTATTATACTTAGTCTTGCACAAGAAGTACTATTGTTGACTCTTTGTAAAGCACAGTTCCATTCATCCTCCTCCATGTCCTCTCCTACCTCAGCTGTCCAATTCGCCCTAATCTTGGCAAGGGTTGTGTTTTTAAGAGAAGCTATATAGTCATGTATCCTTGCAATTAGCCCTTTTGATCTAAAAGGAATCTCTAACATGTTATCTAAGCCTGACACTGACAAGTTTGGAAAAGTGGGGTCCTGGCTCTGAAGGAAGTGGTGGACTTGAAAGTAACGGAATAGGCTGGACCTAGGAAGACCGAATTTGTGTGATAGGTCCTCAAAACTTGCAAATGTACCATTTATGTACAGTACATATGCTTAAATTTAGAAATGCCTTGTCTTTGCCAAAGAGAAAATGCAGAATCTAATTTAGCCGGGGGAAAAAGGTGGTTATTGCATATAGGACTCAAGCCAAGACAGTGTTTAAACCCAAAGTTCCGTCTGAATTGGAACCATATCTTAAGGGTATTGATGATGATTGGATTAACAGTGAAATGTTTGATAGAAAGTGGAGAACTGGAGGTGACTAGGGCTGTGAGAGAGGATGAGGTACATGATATAGATTCAAAATTACACCAATCTGTAGATGGAGAATGAAGCCAATACATAATTTTCTGAATATTTGCAGCCCAATAATAGTGACAAAGATTAGGAAGAGATAGGCCTCCCTGTGATTTAGGAATCTGTAGCACTTCTTTACGTATTCTAAGGGTCTCATTGTTCCATATGAATGAAATAAAAGCTTTGTCTATGGATTTAAAAAAAGATTTAGGAAGATAAAGAGGGACACATTGGAACAAATAAAGGAATTTGGGGAGTACATTCATCTTAATACAGTTAACCTTTCCTGCAAAGGACAGGTGAAGTGATTTCCATTTTTCCAAATCTAGTTTGACTTTCTCAATTAAGGGGAGAAAATTTTCTACATAGAGATTTTGCATATCTCTTGTGATGTTAATACCTAAGTACTTAAAGCCATGTCCAGACATTTGAAATGGTAAAACATTATCTGCAATTTGGAGAGCCAAGTCGTTGACAGGATAGCATTCGCTTTTACCAAAGTTCAGTTTATACCCCGAGAATGTACCGAATCTCTCCAGAGCATGGACAATATGGGGTGTATTTAGAACTGGGTTTGAAACATATAATAATAAATCATCTGCATATAATGATAATTTGTGCTCTACTCCTCCTCTATTAATTCCGCTTAACGATAACGGTCTAAGTGTAATGGATAAGGGCTAAATGGCTAGCACAAATAATGATGGGCTGAGTGGGCAGCCCTGACGGGTCCCCCTTGCAAGCTGGAAGTGTCGTGAACACTGATTATTTGTAACCACTGAAGCATAAGCTGTTTTTTAACCTACCTTAAAAAAATAAAACAGAATTTTAAACACACATTCTTGAGAATTGGGACAAATCATGTCCTACCAAATAAGCCTTTAAAATTATGATTTATCAGCATACTAATTCCATTTATGGTGTAAACAATTATTTTTAGAGGATTTATATAGATGGAATAAATATGATTTATAAAATATGATTATCATTTTTTAACTTCTAAATTTGCCCTGTTCCAGAAAACAGCCTTGTCACAGGCAAGAATTCACAATGTCAAACAATTTAAAACTGTGTTAAAAGCCTTCAAAATCTAAAACTAACAGTATGTACAGATAACACTGGTGTCATTTTTCCTGAGTATACAGTGCTAATTCTGTTAATCAAAGAAATTACAAGTCTTAGCAACCAATTTGAATTGTAAGGCAAAGTAGTATTTGTGGGAATAAGTCTTTAAACCGTAAGTAATTGGCAGAAAGTAGTATTTGGGTAGAGTAAACCTTTAAAACAGCAAATAATGAAAAAGAAAATTGTATTTCGGTGGAAAAAAAACTTTAAAACTGTAACAGAAAGTATTTGAATGGAATACTGTCATGTCATACATTACTGCTATAATCATCTTTGTTTATTTATTTATTTTTTTAATGAAAATTTCGGCCCTTTAAAGGTGTCACAGATTTTTGTCAACTCAATTAGATTTCTACAAAAACATAATTTAATCAGGCATAGAATGAGTTAGCTATAATGTCACAAGGACTCCTGTCTAACTTCCTGGTCTCAAAAAAGGCTGGAATGCTTCATTGAATAATGTTGCTATCGGGTGTGTCTGAACCATAACAGGATAACACTGTAGCCCTTCTAAATCCAAACGAAATAAAAATTATGGTGTAAAATGAGTATTTTGCTTAGAATTAAGAGAAGTTTTAGCCACTTTGAAAAATAACATGGCTTCTCACTACAACTGCTGTGAAATTCAGACAAAACTGAAGTTATTGTTCTTGGCCCCAAACACCTCAGAAACTAAAGTCTCCAAAAGGAGAACAGGAGCCAGAGCCTTCAGCTATCAGGCTCCTCTTCTGTGGAACCATCTTCCTGTTTCGGTCCATGGGGCAGACACCGTATTCGCATTTAAGACTAGACTTAAGACTTTCCTTTTTGATAAAGCTTATAGTCAGGGCCGGCTCAGGCTTGCCTTGAACCAGCCCCTAGTTAGGCTGACATAGGCTTAGTCTGCCAGGGGACCTCCTATAATACACTGAGCCTCTTCTCTCCTTCCCCCCTCTTTTGCTCTTATATTCTCAATAGTTGGTTCTTCTCTATTTGCTAAAATTCACGTCCTATTACTGCATATCTTTAACACGGCTTCTTCTCTGGAGTCTATGTGCTCCACTGTCTCACAGGTTCCCTCGAATTGCAGCTATGCTTGGCTCATGTGTCATGGTTGAGTTGCTGCTGTGGTCCTGCCTGATGCCGACTACTACTGCCGTTATTATTATCATCATACTGGTACTATTATTATACACATATGAATATTATTGTCACATACATACATTGTCATATATCAATATACATATAACATATATACTACCAAAATACTATTATTTTAATTCTTCTTCTTCTTCTTCTTATTATTATTATTATTACTATTATCTGTCTGTCCAAGGACAGAGGGATGTCGTATGCTGTAAAGCCCCCTGAGGCAAATTGTGATTTGTGATATTGGGCTTTATAAAACAAATTGAATTGAACTAAGAGTAGGTGATGACATGTTTTGCTCTGAAATCTGAGTGCGATTGCTGTTTTCACAAATGTTCAAATGAATTAAACCTGGAAGTTTAACACGCCAAATTTCAAACAACAACTGGTCCACACAAGCTAGGAGTGAATACGTGGTACCTGGTTTCAATAAAGTAAAAACAGCTGGCAAGGATCAGCGGATCTTTATACTTTTACTGGTTTTAGTGGATGGGCCTCACTGAATGTCTAGATACCACACTTAAACTACACTACACTTCAGCTACACTTTTTTACGTCTTTTGTAGCCTATAGTATATTTGTACACATTTCTGGCACATCTGCATTATTAAAATTCCTGCTGCTTTGGCTGATAGAAATGTTTTATTCACACTGCACAGAAAACAATCAGCTGGATTATTTTGATACTGAAGAAAAAGTCTGAATCTGAATTTGACCTCAATCAAAGATCCTAATACCTCTGTGAAGAGTGAGTTCTGCAGAGAGTACTAACATTTGTAGTATATCGTGTTGGCTGGGACATAAGGAAAACAAGTCTAATATTACTGCATTATCAAATGCAATGTGTGTTTATTTCAGAATGAGGTATTCATATTTGTTTGTATTGCTAGGAGAGAGAAAATAATGTTAAGAGAAAGTAAGTCATCAGTCAATCATCAGTGAATCATTACTCCAACTGTAAACATAACCTTCTTATGGTTGCATTGCATTATAATTAATTTCATTCTGCTGTGGGTGGAGCAGCTGGTATCTGTACCTTGTACACACTCACATACACACATCACTCACGGGGGTTTCCTGAGGAAGTTGTACTGGCAGAGGATGGTGATGAGGAAGCCAACAAAGCCTTCGATTGTCATGGCAACGAGTCCTCGGGTCACAATGTCCCACTCAAATGGAGACTTCATCTTGTCAAACTGGCCTGAAAGCAAACATTCACAACAGCTTATATCGTCTGACTTTATTCTCAAAGGTCCAAAGTGAAAGAAGTACAGGGCAGCTTTGTTTAGGCCAACTTTAAGGAACAAGGTTGACAGACTTTTTGTACTGTCAACAAATCCAGAAGTTCCAGACCAACAATAAAAGTATCCAGCTAACAAATTTGTTTTTGCAAAGCTTGATATGAAGCTCAGCATTTCTTTGTGCTTCATCCTTTCTCCATCCCACTCTCACTGCTTCCTCCAATCAGCTGACTATGGGTGTTGACTCTTCTAGTTATCCAAATAAACTTTGTCACGCTCTCTATCGGCTAATCAGGATGCTACTGCCACATTTTTTAAAATCTGCTCTCTCCTTTGCTGCTGTCAGCTGTCATTTTAGGCAGAATTGTCACACCCTCCTCCATCCCGTTCACCTCCAGCCATCCACGGTCTAGGACGAGCTCACCAAAAGTCCACTCCTCTCCTCATCCAGATCATCAGCACTTCTCCATTTTCTCCACATCTTCATCTCATCTCATCTTCACCACCACCAGTGTGTTGACCCTGGGGGGGTGTTCCCTATTCTACCATGGATAAAATACAGTGGTGTGAAAAAGTGTTTGCCCCCTTCCTGATTTCTTACTTTTTTGCATGTTTTCCACACTTAAATGTTTCAGATCATCAAACAAATTTAAACATTAGTCAAAGATAACACAAGTAAACACAAAATGCAGTTTTTAAATGAAGGGTTTTATTAATGAGGAAGAAAAAAATCCAAAGCTACATGGCCCTGTGTGAAAAAGTGTTTGCCCCC
>NC_065513.1:7020050-7077419 GCF_006386435.1 Epinephelus moara
GGGGGCAAACACTTTTTCACACAGGGCCATGTAGCTTTGGATTTTTTTCTTCCTCATTAATAAAACCCTTCATTTAAAAACTGCATTTTGTGTTTACTTGTGTTATCTTTGACTAATGTTTAAATTTGTCTGATGATCTGAAACATTTAAGTGTGGAAAACATGCAAAAAAGTAAGAAATCAGGAAGGGGGCAAACACTTTTTCACACCACTGTATATATACATCTCGATGGGGTCTAATCACCAAAGACTTTTTACATTTTTCATTCTTAGGTGCACAAGAAATAAATATTCTTTTCACTAAAAAATGAGTCTCTCCTGATTGAAATGATCTTATTCCTCTGTGCCATAAAGTTCCACTGATGTTCAACAACCCTGGAAATACAAACTTGAGTGTCAAATTTAGGTTATTCTGCCAGTGAAAATAGTCCCGAAAAAGAGCTCGTTTAATGTCTATAAACAGATATCTGACACAGATTTAAGTCTTCAGTAAAAACAAGTGGAGTTGGGAGTGATACCATATTAACTAGGGGTGGAAATCACTAGAGGATCCACGATACAATATTATCACCATACTTAGGTCACAACACAATATTATTGTGATTTTAGATATGTGGCAATATGCTGAGTATTGCAATAAAATATATTGCGATTTATTATCTTTTTTCATTTGTAAATTCTGTCCTCGAAGTAAAATTTCATCCATATCTGTTTTATCTAATAAGATCAAGTTTTTAATTTGTTCCACTTCAGCCATTTTTTGTAGCAGCAAAATGTATCTAGTGGACTGAAAAAGCAATTAATTATATTATTCTAGTAGGCTCCCTAAAGTATAATTTGTATTTTTTAATAGTATTAAATTTATATGATAAAAAAATTGATTCTTGGCACTGTGTAAGGTATTGCCACAAAAAATATTGCAATGCTACGCTGTATTGATTTTTCCCCCACTCCTAATATTTACATCCATAATCTTTAAACATTAAAGGCAACAAAAGATGAAATTAAAATAACACACAAGCTCGTTTTTGTTTTGTCTTAAAGTGACAAAATTCTAAAATCATCCAGTAAGTTAATAGCACAGAAATGTTTTCTTTTCATGTACTGTGTATCACAGACATGTATACCTTCAGTTCTTTCTTTTCACTTATTTAGAAGCACATATTTTAATTGTAGAATTATCTACACTTTTATATGTCAATCGAGAGTAGTAGGAGAAACTCCAGAAATTGAGAAATTAGATTGAGACTAGCAACATTACTGGGAATGATGCTGTAACATTCTGTTCTATTTTGCATGTGGGACTGTCTCCTCATGCATTTTGTGTGCTAAGTGTACCTATTTTAGCGTAGTATTCATTGATGTACTCATTGTAGGCCATCTCCATAAGGCCATGGCCCAGGTTGTAGTTGGGGAAGATGAGGAAACAGGACTTCAGGTAACTGTTGACTTTTTTCAGATCCTGGAGGAGATGAAAAGAGAAAAGGAACAAATACAAAAACATCCAAAGACTACATCTGACACTGCTTCCGTACAAAAGCAACCAGGTTTATTTCACAAAGCGCAATACCCATTTAGTATGATTTATTTTTAGATGTATATTGTTTTTTAAGTATGTGGCAGAGATGATAAGTCTGACTGTAACATCCAATATGTAACCTTTGTTCTAGCTGTAGTGTGAGAATAAATTGTTGACATCTGACATTAGGGGTAACATCCTCACAGTATGTTTGGCAGGCTGCAGTATCTGAGGTTACAATAACAAGAGTCAAACTGACCTTATCATGTTCAAAGAGCTGCAGTAGGAATGTGGCAACAGTTGCAGTGATGCCTATGAAGAGGTTGATGACTATGAGGAAAACATAGGCTGTACTGGGCACCTCGAACCAGAAGGATGCTGGGTACATGATGGGAGTGATGGACCACCTGGAAGAAAGAGTACTCATCCTGAGCAAAATCAATGATGCCCACAGTTTCAGGACATGAGAGAAAGACAGAAACTGGAGAGGACTTGCTAACGTTTCTCAGGTCACACCAAAAACATGAAATCGTAACATTTAAGTAGTTGGAGTTCTGTGAAAATGCATTCTACACAAGTAATTTTGAATTTCACATGGGTAATAGGGACTGTATTGCAGTTTTTCCTCAATTGCTCAGACACATTTTGACAATCCACCATTTTCTCAAATCTTCACACACAATTTTAAAAACTCACACCCAGCAATACAAACATCTAATATCTGGGTCCAAATCAAACTTTGCCCTCAGACAACACACACAAGCTATAACAAACACAGATTACATGACTGTTCGTTACACACTGAGGGTATCATTTCAAAACACTGCGACCGAAATGTTTAGAATGTGTTTTCAGAGAAATAATTTGAAAGTTGGTGGAATCACAACAATGACTAACCAGATAACCCTGTGAGAGAAATTTAAAACAGTACTATAATATACTATGTAGCTCTTGCATACTACTGTATGAATTCATGCACAGCAAAATACCCAATTTCAAGAGGCTTTATTTCCAAATGCACCAAATGTAGCCTACAGATTACTTAGCATCAGTGTTCTCATCAGCTGGTCTCAGGTCTGGGTCAGGCAGCATGGAAAAAATGCCTTTATGTGCTTTTTCTAACCCTGGATATAATCCACAGACACATCACCGCAGGTGGTGTCAGTTTATTATAAGACATCCTGTTATTCACGAGGCAATCTCCTGCTCAGCTGTGAGAAGTCTCTGCCTACCTCCAATATATGGACCCTCTTAGCTACTGACCTTCGATCATCCATCACTGTGTTAAAAACTACACTAAGAGTGGAGATTCAGTCTACATTACATGTATCACAGTAACAACAAGGCAAATGACCTGTTTCCCTTCTGAAAGTGCAGATAATGGATGCAGACATGTAACAGCTTAGGTTATGTTGTACTGGCTGTCCAGCTTCTCTCATAGTCCTCCCATGTATGAGCACATGATGAACTAGGGGGCACAAAGTTACAATTACTTGTCTTTGTTGTTGTTTTCCTTTTCCTTTCTTTGTTCTTGCAAATTTAGCACTGCATACAGTGGCATGCAAAAGTTTGGGCACCCCTGGTCAAAATGTCTTTTACTGTGAATAGTTATTTAAGTAGAAGATTAACTGATCTCCAAAGGGCATGAAGTTAAACATGAAGCATGCTTTACAACATTTTAAGCAAGACAAGTGTATTATTTTTGTTTTGTACAATTTTGGAATGAAAAAAAGGAAGTGAGGTCTGGAAGACCAAGAAAACCTTCTGAGAAAGCTGTTCTTAGGATAAGAAAGGCAAATCAAAACCCCTGTTTAACTGCAAAAGACCTGCAGGAAGATCTAGGAGACTCTGGAGTGGTGTTCTACTGTTCCCTCACAGGTAGAGGGAAGAATGGATTCAATTAAATTCCAGCAAATTCTGGAAGCAAACATCACACCATCTGTAAAAAGAAAAAAAAAGCTGAAGATGAAGAGAGGATGGCTTCTACAACAGGACAATGATCCGTAACACACCTTGAAATCCACAATGGACTGCCTCAAGAGGCGCAAGCTGAAGGAAACCTAAACATCATTTAAAATCTGTTGATATGCATGCAAGACAGCCTAAGAATCTCACAGAGCTAGAAGCCTTTTGCAGGAAAAATGGGTGAAAATCCTCCAAACCAGAATTGAAAGACTCTTGGCTGGTTACTTGCCAAAGGAAGCACTACTACTACTATTTTCAAACTATACAAGATTGAAATTAAAAAGTAATCTTGCTTAAAATATTAAAGAAATGTCTCATCTTTAACTTCATGCCTTTGGGAAATCAGTCCATCTCCTACTTACTTTACTACTCACATTAAACAAAAGTTTGACCAGGGGTGCCCAAACATTTGCATGCCACTGTATCTCTCCAGTCGGACAGTTTTGGTTTAATTTTTCCAGGTCTGGAGAGATCTGTCTCAGATATTTCTTCCTACACCCCAGTACACTGCAGGAGAACAGAATTTTGTTTGTGCTGCTCACAGCCTTGAAAAATGACATTTCAGAAAAGTCAATAGCAGTTAAGTCTTTACAGAAACACCATCTCTGTTACTACAGATGAATCCAAGGGTAGATATGCTATCTAAACCTTTACTGTTGTTGTTTGTTCCCTTTTGTATGATGAACATATGAATAATGATAAAGATATAAAGAAAGTAGTTTGTTGATGCTGTTCACAGTGACTTCTGTTGATTATTGAGAGTGACAGCCACACTTTCTTCTGAGACACAAACTGTTGTTTTACATGGCATTTTTTACTGCTAAGCACCACAAACTAATTCCACTCAGCTTATATTAATTTCGGTGAACTGACCCTTTAATAGAAGCTGTGAGAGCACTAAACCACACTCTGATCAGACCTTAACCCATAGAGAATGGCTATGACATTACATTCAATTCAACCAGGCTGTTCCGCATCAGAGCATCAGTATCAGTATATTGCCTGATAAGTAAAATTGTGTGTGTGTGTGTGTGTGTGTGTGTGTGTGTGTGTGTGTGTGTGTGTAGTCAGATGTCTCACCCGTAGAGAAGAAAGAGGGAGAGGACAGCTGGGAAGTTAGTTGGGGAAGTGTAGGCCGGCAGGTCGAACACAAACAGTATAATAACACAGCATGTGGCAGGTACCAGGTAGTTCAGCTGAGGAGAGATGATGATGATGAAAGGAGAAAACACGTTCAGACCTGGACAAACACGGCTGTATTTCACCAACACTTCCACAGCCCTCTACTGACAGCATTTCTCTCTCTCTCTCACACACACACACACACACACACACACACACACACACACACACACTGTATTCTCCTCACCATGTCCCATATGTAGTTAGCCAGCCAGTAGATGACAGGGTCACATCCGCTGACAAACTGCAGGTGTTTGGCCTTTGTGGATTTCTCTGCAACCAGGAAAACCACAAAGCTGGCTGGCACAAAGGACATGGCTACAATAATGAAGATGGCGATCACCACATCTGTCCCCTGGAGCCTGGAGATACAGAGGAGAGGAGAGGAGAGGAGAGGAGAGGAGAGGAGAGGAGAGGAGAGGAGAGGAGATGTAAACAGTCCAATAATAAATGTCCATGATAATTCCTGTATTTGTCCAAAATGACTTTATGATCTGTATCATTAAACAACCATGGAAATGGTCTAATCACCACAAACACTCATAAGTTTTTTATTGGTGTCACTGTGTTTCCAGATTTCAGCTATTTACTAGTTGTACTGATAATGATGATGACCAAAACTACACAGCAAGCCCCACTAAGCATCAGTGCTTCTGAGCAACTTACAAGTAGTCTAGTGAGAGGCTGGCACTGGTTCGATTCATTGGGTGATTTGTCAGTGTGAAGCCTGCAAAACACATACATATAAACACAACAACCAAATTCATGTAGATGATAATTATCACAACCAGTAGCTGTCCTGAAATTACACAACTCTGTTAAAAGGGGATCTATTATGCTCTTTTCAGATTCATACTTGTATTTAAAGTCTCTAAATATGTTTACGCTTTTATGGTCAGAAAACACTTTGTTTTCCTCACAGTGTCTTTGCTAGGTCACCTGCATTCACCCTCTGTCTGAGATGCTCTGTTTAGTGCCTGTCTCTTTAAGCCCCCTTCCTGAAAAAGCCCAGTCTGCTCTGATTGGTCAGTGTTTCAGGGTCTTCCATATCTGTGCTCTCAGTGTCTCTGCACCATCATTGCAGCTAGGGAATGACTGTATTGGCAACCAAGATTACATGTTCCCCTGACATTAGCTTGTAGCTACATGTAGCCGTGTGCTTGCAGCCAGGAAATGACTGTAACGTAATATAGTGGCACTTTCAACTTAAAAAAAATCACTAATAAAAGCTGATTAACAAAAATCTTCATAATCGGAAATGTTCTAGCAAGAATACGATCCAAAATCAGGGAGAAATGAACAACATCGGTAACATAGATTACACTTCCCTGACATTAACATCCATCTACATGCAGCAGTGTACTTGCAGCTGGAGGGTGACTGTGTATAGCGGCACTTTCTACTGTAAAAATCACCATCAAAGCCACAATACAACACAACTAGACATGTTCCAGCTAAAACAGTATCCAAAATCGGGAAGAAATTAACAACATCAGCAACCAAGATTAAATATTTCCCGAACTTTAGCATGTAGCTATATGTAGCAGTGTACTTGCAGCTGGAAAGTGACTGTAACAGAGTATAGTGGCACTTTCAACTACAAAGAAACACCAATAAAAGCTGCTAAACAAAAACCTTCACAACCAGAAATGCTCCAGCAGGTTTATGATCTGAAATCGAGGAGAAATTAACAACATCAACAACCAAATTACTTTCCCCAGACTTTAGCATGTAGCTACATGTAGCAGTGTAGGCTTCATAATGTAAACATTTGCAGTAGCATTCCTGGGGCAGATGACCGAATTAAGAAATCCACAACTATTTCACATTATCTTGTCTCATAAGTAAAGGAAAAAAAAAAATGTTGGAAACAATGTTTTTAATCACAGGCATTACTTTTACATATGTTTACCTCATTATTTGAAATTAAAGCAATTTTTATTGTTAGCAACTGACACTGAAATGACAGAAAATGAGGAAAGGCTTAATAGGTCCCCTTTAACAACACTGTCAATTATTTGGCATTTTACTGGGGAGACACATTCATGTCTTTAAATTAAAATGAAATCTTATGTAATTACCATAGGCAGCAGGGTTGCCCTTGGATGCAGGCAGGTTGGCACGCAGGATGGCGTTGTTGAGGACGTTCAGATATGTTGGCATGCTGTGGTAACCTTTGTTGTTGTACAGAACCTGGACATAACCAGTCACCCTATCAGTGGTTGTTTATACCCTTTATATTTGTGAACTTCTTGTCTAGTTCACAGTGCCCTTCTTACCTGAGCTGATCTGCGAACTGCTATCTTGCGAACCATTGGAGGTATCTTTCTCCCAAAGGATGCTGGGATTGATTTCTGGATGTTTCCCACCGTTAAACCACCGTATCTATTGAGAATGAAGTCAGAATACAAAATAAAAAACAAAACTAAATAGTCACAAGGATAAAGATTTTAATGTTTTGCTCAGGTAACACAGTTTTGCATATCAACTACGTAACTATGTTATTAAGGCAAAATTAAGTTACAGTGCAGAGCGATCAAATAAGAGTCAAAGGAATAGGAACATTTTGGGGGAAAATATGCTTGTAAGTGGCATGTTTTTTTCTCTTTGCTACTTGTACAATCTTAAGGAAATGATCACTGCAGATGCTGTTGAGTTTTTTGAATTTCTATTTCAATGACCTTTACTTTTAAAATGAAACAGTGCTTTTTAAGATATTGAGAGAAAAAAATACTTTTTGTATTATTAGATTTGTACACTGAAAATCTGTTGTGAAAACTGAGCCAGAGCAACTGTAAAGTACTGTAAAAACATGTCAATGTTTTTCAAGGTAGAGAGATGACAAAGTGTCATTTTGGTACTGAAAAATGATTCCAAAGCTTAGTTACTGTCTTTGCACCGATATTTGAAAAAATCTGAAATGCTCCCACAGCAGTCCTACCTGTGCAGGCGCAGTCTGTCTGACGTGAAGAGCAGATACTCAGAGACGTTCCGGCCTGTGATGTCCACCAGGATGTCACCTGTCACCACCTTCATGAGAGGGGGACGTCCTCCCACCCCACTGGGGCAGGAGAAGCCTGTCCCCTGCATGGAGCAGGTACAACGCACTGGCTCATGGATGGACAGAGGGAGGGTGGGAGGAGACGTCACGGGCTCTGAGCAAACATAGAAGAGGTGTCTTTCACCCTACCGAGCTTTTTCCACATTTTAACTTATCATATTATGAAAGCACTTGTAGATTTAATAACATTAATGACATCTCAGTTTCATTAAGTGTCCCAGTCAGGGGGCAACCTGTGGGTCTGAAAAATGAAGAAAATTAGAATAAAATAAAATAAAATAAAATAAATATATATTTTTTCTTGTCATTTTGTAACTACTTATTAGTGACCATGTTGTCCAGAGTGGTGGAGTTGGAAGTCAAGGTCTTAGTGTCATATTATTGTTTTTTCTTGTGTTTATTATTTGTATATTTGTTATCAATTCCATAAAATGTGTTAACCAATTTCCAGAACTAGTCAGGATGATATATTTCAGTGTAAGAAATATTACAAGCTGCACTTAATTAAGCGGGCTGCACATATGAAGGTTGTCATCAGCAGCCTTATGACATGGACTCACCATGCACTGTAGTTGGAGGAGCGACTGTGAAGTTCCACAGTCCATCCTCAAAGCGAGGATCTGGGTCATCTGAAGGTGCCGGTGAAGGAGGTGGGGGTACAAAGTTGGAGAGTGGGACCCCCTGGGTGAAGGAGTCCAGACACATAGAGTCAAAGTAGCGGGCAGCCAGGGTCTTAGAGTTGTTGGCGCTGGGGTTCAGGGTCTGGGCTAGTTGGTCCAGGGTGCTGTTGAAGGGGGTTTTAAGGACGCAGGTAGCACCCACGCCCGAGGGTAGACGAAGGGTGTCGATGATCTTCCTTGGGCTGGCGTCTGGTGACAGCTTACTCCTGAGAGGGGAGACCAAAGATGCTATGATTATATTCTGCTCTGGTTATCGACATTCACAAAGAGATCTATTCCAAAATTTAGTTTGTCTATTTAACTCCTTGTTTTTTCGTTTGTTTGTTTTTTATAATGGGTTTGACACATCGGGGCTTGAACACATTGTTAATGACACTATTATTACTCATATATAACATGTTAAACTAAGACGGTAAAGGTTATACTGGTTATTATTATTGTCAGTGTGAGCATGTTAGCATGCTGACGTTATCATTTAGCTGACCATGCTGACAGCTATATCTTCTATCATCCTTAATTTAAAAGCTGTTAAATTAGGAGGTACTTAAAGCAGCATTTGTTGACATGTTGCAGTGACTTTTCTCCAATAACTCCAACCAACTGTTTGAGTCCTTCTTCTCTCCTCATCTGTGAGCTGAACAATGACCTCTCAGTTTGTATGGCACGATCACTATGAATACAATAAATGCCATATTACCTGTACTGGGGTCTGTCTTCGTTGGCATAGGGGATGAAGTTTCCTCTCGGTTGGGTATAGTTATGATACTGAGATGGAGATAATATCAGGGGTGGTAAATCTCCTGTAAAACAAGACAAGCAGAGTGTTCATCCACCTGTATGGGCCTCTTTAACTTATTTCAAAAGTAGCGCAAAGCATCAACATTTATTTGAGATTGACACTGACATACACTAGCAATCACCTAACATGTCTTTATGGCTAACAGTACGAACTGTGAGAAATAAACAGTTATGTGAATATTAAGCAAAAGCCCTGTGCATCAGAGAGGCTTAACAGTTTGCATTTTATGAAATGCTTTCATGTTTTTTAAAACGTTCCCAATTATTTCTTAAATGCTTTGATTTATAAAAGCTGCACTAATCAATTCACTTATATTAACAATGAATCAAATATAATGAATGTGTAATGTGAAAGACAGCACTCAAAGTTATAAACCCACCAAACATTAGCATTGTTTTAGTGTTTTTAAGCTCAGTTTTGGATTCAAATTTACATGTTTGGTTCAGTGTTAGCATTATCAAAAATTGTTTTGTATTTGCTTCTGCTTGTGCAGAATAGTTTTTTTTTTTTGTTGTTTTTTTTACATTTTTACTTAGCTTACATTTACTCAAGTTTTGTTTTGTACATAACAACAATATTGAGGTATTTCATTTTCTACTACTTTCTACCTCTATGTTTGTAAAATATGATTCAATGCACAAAATCAGCTTACAGACTAGTTTTAGTGCTTAAATGAGTCCTTAAAATCCTGCTGTTGAAAAAAAGTGACAACAGCAAATTAACTTGTTGAAACATGTTCTAAATCTAGTTTGTCACAATTCTAGTGTAGCAAAGTGTCTTATAATTTCTTGTTTTAGGCTGCAGCCATTCCTCCCTGGACTATTTTTTAACCCCCTGAGACCATAACTTTTGTTTGGTATGCCTTTTTAATTTCTCCTAGCTATTTGGGATTAGTAGGACCTGATGTATATAAAAAATTGAAACACTCTCAACAATAATAAAGTCCCATTGTCCTCAAACGACATGACAATAAAGTCCCAATGTCCTTAAACGAGATGATAATAAAGTCCCAATGTCTTCAAACAACTACTCTATAATTAACAGCGTCTTTGTCACAGCCTCTGCTGCAGCCTCCTCTCTCTCCTCGCCAGGAGCTTTCCCCTTCCCTCTCTCTCTCTTTCCCTCTGATTATAGTAGTGGAATCTGGTGTGCAGGAGTCAGACAGCAGTTGCTAACCATCTACAATCTACTCTGCTACAAATACTGGGCTCCATCTTCAGCACGCCACTAGGTTGTTGACTCAGCTTCACAGTCAAGCCTCTTTGTTAATTCTTGCCTGTTAATATGCTTGCTAATACCTGTATCCCTGTGCCCTCAGCATTCTCCTGGTTTGACTTCTGCCTCCTGCTCCACTTCTGCTCAAGAATCACATCAGCTCTCCCCTGCACTGGACCCCCTGCTCACTTGGAAACCACCTGGGATCACCTCTGCTCTCCGGAACCCCTCTGCCAGCTCCCTCAGCCCAACCCCTGCTCCCCTTCCCTGACTCAGACTTTAGCCACCCAATACTTCTCCGCTCATTTATCTATAAATAAATTACCTCCTTGATCCTGCTCCAGTGTGTCTCTGTCTGCATTTGAGTTCACTAGACTAGTTCTTAAACAGTCTTAGCTTGTTGCTCCTGCTAAAATTGGTAAAGTTTGTATGGCATATCAAACTACAAACATTATGAATCATAACTACACAAGTTTAAACCATTGAAACTTTGCCACTTTTGTGTCAGGGTTGGCTGCAGACTGACTTGGCAGAGATGGCTGCCATCTTGTTTTTATATGGATTAGTGTATTGTGATCTTACTGCCACTAGATGGCACAAAGTGTCCATGAACAAGGATAAGTACATTTGTAGAACCCAAATGATATTTATACAATATACACCATATAAATAACATCTCACCAATCTCAGGCACAGATAAGGCCACAGTCATGGCCACACAGACGAAGAATGCAGGCAGGAGGATCTGAGAGAAGAGGCCCTTGGTGTTCCTCTTGGCACAGTGAAACCTCTTAACGATGAGGCCATGAAATTGACTGAGCTTTAACCACCAGCCCTCCAATTTAAAGCTGCCCTGCCCCTCTAGGACCTCTGGCTCTGGGGACGAGGGGTTCTCTGCATCCCCTGAGGGTGAAGGAGACAGCTGATGAATTTAACAAAATTGAAAAACTGAAAACTGAAATGTGTTAAAATGAACTGCAGTTGCACTGTATGTCTGCCTATCTGGATAATTCTGCAGGCCTGACAAAACACATTTTGCAGTGCAATGCATACTGTATTTTGCTCATCACTGGAGTCATTTATTTTATTTAATTAAGAAAATTATTAAGAAAGTCTGAACATGATCTTTGCTACAACAGTGACCTGAGGACAAATAACACATACAACATCATAACAAGACAAGTCAGTCACGGAAAGCAGTCATCATACACACAGACACATTAATGAAAATATTCACAAAAGTTACAAATGACAACTTTTAAGCTCCTCAGATATACAACTTAATTTATCTTCAGTTTGTTTTGAGGTTCATTCTAGTAGTAAAGTACATGGTATTGTAAACCAGTTTCGCCCAGTTCAGGGTAGGGCTGGGCATTTTAAGTAATTCCCATATTCGAGTACTTTTATATAATTATTATTGAGTACTCAAGTAATTTCAAAAAGAAAAAAATCTGAAGTAAAAACAGTGTTAGAAATTAACGCCCAAGTGAAAATGCAGGTAGAGGTTAGAGTTGGCCTTCCTTTTCTGACTGTAGAGATTAGCTATGATGTAAGTTTAGTTTAACGTTACAAAGCTTACACTGTGCATTCATATAGTTAATTTTGTCGAAATACTTCCAAACATCACTTTTATGCCTGGTCGGCATTCTGCCTGTAACGTTAAATCGTCTAATGGATGACTCAAAATGCTTAACGTTAACTGCAGCTGCACAGATCAGTCATTTATATCTCATCGATCTGTGCAGATGCTCAATAGATAGCAGTAACACCACTCAGTCCCTCCAGGATCTCGTGGCAAAAAAAAACTTGAATTTGCGGCCAATTTTGTCAAAAACTGCGCAAAAACATTGCAGCATTTTTATGTGTTTTTTTGCGGGAAATTGCGGCAAATGTTCAGACAGGACACAATGTCCAGCTCAGCTCACATCCCAGCTACATCAGCTGATCTCAAGCAGCCAAATCAACTGATGAAAGGGAGTCAGCTGACAGATCACATGATTCCTTTCCATGCAACCAATTGGCAAATATCATCCAGGGTGCCCTATTTAAAATGTTTTGGCCTGCCTAATGTTGCTGCTTCCTCTGCAAGCCGCTTTGCAACCCACCTCCATCCAAGCTCCTCCTTCATGGTGTGTCTCACTTATCAATGTAATTTCTGTTTGTCACTGATGCTTGCATTTTTCTGTTCAGTGGGGGTCTTCGCTGCTGCCCACCCTTCCTTAGGCTTTCCATGTAGGCACATGGAACGGCAGGGAGGTTTGCTCTCTCTGCCTCAGTATGCACGTAGAAGGGCAGAGAGGTGTGCTCTATCTGCTTTAGGCTTTCTGCGTAGGCCTGGGGAAAGTAGAGTAGGCCCGAGAATAGAGCCATTCCGCCAAATATAATACTGCAAATGAAAATAAACTTTTTTTTTGACTAAAGTGGCCCTAACTGAAATTACATATAAATTTGTTATATAATTATGTTTTTTTTTACACTTTGACTAAGGATGTTAAATACCTCAGAAACTTGAGAATGAGAATGAGACTGCATGTCTTGAGTGATGATCACTGATCTGTTCATTTAACTTTTATAGAACTGTCTTAAGAAATGAATAGAATGGTCTGTGGGAGGGTAGTGGCAGCAGCATGAACTTACAGTGGAGTTATACTGATATATTTGATGCTTTTTGTGTTATTTAACAAAAAACAGTTCTGTTCTGGTATAAGAATCTAATTTGAGTTTTTTGCTTATGTTCAAGCTCATGTTGCATGTGTGAATTTTGTGGGACAACTGTCTATCTAACCAGTTTTTACATATCTATTATATTCCTATGTATGTATTATACTGTACTGTATTGATTAGATCGCTGGCACCCTTGGCTACTAGCTCCATTGCTGCTCTGGTGTTAGCTCAGTAATTAGGATGGAAAGTCAGTGTCTGACTCAGCACATCTGCCATCTTGTTGCCTTACCCCGCAGGCTGGCGGAGTCAGACTCTTGGCCGTTGTCAAAGAGCGGACAGTAATCTCCATAGAAGTCTGCATAGAGTCCCCCTTCATCCCCCCTCACTGAGCCGATGGACGAGGAGGATTTCAGGGAGGACTGGCTCTGGCTCAGCCTGGAGCACATCACCAGATTACTCAGCTCCACCTCTGGCTTCTCACTCTCCACTGAAGGTCCAGTCTCACCCTGTGGCCCCCACAGGCCTCCTGAACCCACTGAGGATTTCCCCACTGAGCTGCCCCCCGGGGAACCCTTCATGTCTGCCGAGGGATGGAGAGAGAGAGAAAGACATTATCAACTCAGCCTGGAGCCAAAGAATGAACTCATAATATCCAAAGTCAGAGTTTTAATTCAGACAGTGCACATTTTGCAGGATTTTGTTAAGAATGTCATGGCTAATTTATGAAAGCTAAAAACTTTATGGAGGTTTTGAGCTTTTTGGACATACAGGCGGGGACTATGGTCTCACCAGCATCACTGTTCTCCAGAGACTGGTCCTCCTCAGACACTTTGAGGAAAACCTCCTCTAGGGTGGTGTCCATCACCCCGAAGCTGGTCAGAGACAGGCTGTCCAAACTCTGCTCTAAAGCCTGGAGACACACACAACAAGAGAATGTCAAATTACTGTACACTGTGTTAAAGAATACGTCAAGATCCCATTAACACTATAGGGCCCGGCTATATGGCCTGTACTTTCTATCATGATTAAATGTTACCTGTGCACAAGGTCCTCTTATTAATTCTTTGTACTGTACAATTAATAATAAATTCAGTGTGGGCAGGGTTCATTTACCATAGCCACAAAAAGTTATTCTGTTTAGTCCTGAGATTGTGTGTCTTGATGAGATTATCTGTCTAAATAAAGGTTTAATAAATAACTAGAATTGCTGCCTTGTGGTTGTATGCCTCTGCAAACCCGTCAAGCTGCAGTTACAGTTTATATCCATATTCGTGAAAACATGGATGCCTCACACACACCTTCACCCAGCAGCACAGAGGATCTATACAATCAGCATGGATTCAAGATTAGTGTCACCAATTCAGTATCTGACCACATGTCTCCCCCTCTTTTCCTGTGATATGACATTGAGTAATGGCCAGAAAATTGTTTTTGCAGAACATTATGATGTCATATTGTAGTTGACCTTTAACCTTTTGGATCCAAAGTGTCATCCCTTAATCATTTTATCTTAGTAGACATTTGTGTGAAATTTCGTCATTAGTGTAAAAATTCCAGAGTTTGGCCAAAAATATGTTTTCTGAGGACATGGCGATCTTGACCACCACGTTCTAATCAGTTCATTCTTGAGTCCAGGTGGACGTTTGTGCTGAGAATCTAAGAAAATTCCCTCAAAGTGTTCTTGAGATATCCCGTTCATGCGAATGGGATGGATGCAAGGTCATGGTGACCTTGACCTTAAACCTTTCACCACTAAAATCTTATCAGTTCTTTGTTGAGTTCAAGTGGACATTTGTGCCAAATATGGAAAAAAAAATATCCTAAAGGTGTTCTTGAGATAAAGCATTCACAAAAATTAGACAGAAAGGGTCACAGTGTCCTTAACCTTTCACCTATGACCACTAAAATGTAATCAGTTCATCAATAAGTCCAAGTGGACTTTTTTGCCAATTTGTAGAAACTCCCTCTAGGCATTCTTGACCATAGCTATCGTCAGTGCAGAGGCTTAAAATATCCCCATACTGCCATGCTTCACCAACACAATGCTACAGTTCCACAACAAGAAAATGTGTTTGGGACTCCCAGAAATCTTCTCCTGGATGCCTCCAGGACAAAAGAGATTTTTGTATGTATGTATCAATATTGCTTAGCAAATGACAAACTGAATCTAGCAAGTACAGCAGAACACATCTTCATGTTGTTACCACTGAGAGCGAATTAGCTGTTAGTTGTTATCAGCCTCTGGGCAGCAGAGTTCCATGGTGTGTTCAGCTGACTGAGCGAACAGCTAACCAAGCTAAACACAGCAGGACAGACAGTTTCTGGTCAGAGGATCATGAAGCGTATGACAGTGAACTGCAGTTTAATGTGACAATACAATAAATTTACAGTAAATAAATGTAATAAAATACTTCAGCTGAGTACAGTTTGGAGGTAACGCTAAATGCACTAAACACAATATGTACAATAAGAAACTGCAGTTAACTCAGATTTTATTATTATTATTTCAAAACCATACCTGTATCTTTTCACGAAACTTTTTTGTATAGGGAGTGCAAAATAAATATAATAATTTATTTTCTCAACATTTTAATGGTATTTTTTTA
Source organism: Epinephelus moara (assembly GCF_006386435.1). NCBI lineage: Eukaryota > Metazoa > Chordata > Actinopteri > Perciformes > Serranidae > Epinephelus > Epinephelus moara. Next base: position 7,035,741 of record NC_065513.1, read on the forward strand.
TGCCACTACCAACTGCAGATGATAATAACAAAGTAAATAAATAATAGACTGTGAACTAAGAAAGAATAAACCGTATGTATACAAAGATAATTTCATTCTGTTCATGTCTTTTCATTTATTGAAGCTTCACAGTTAAGTAAGGCTGTGTTAAGTTGTGTTAAATTGCCTTTTCTGTGGGCTACTGTTTTTACATTAGTTTACATTTGGACCATCAAAAATGTACTGGCCACCACATTTAGGGGACTGGGTCTTGTGGGGCCGGCGCTTATAAACATTTGTGTCTATTGCTGGGGAGGTAGAGCTGTACACCTCGAGGAGGTTTTCAAGTGTCTGGTACCTGGAACAGTCTCTCGAAGCAGCCCTTCTTGACAGCCTCGGAGGGTAGGACGTAGGACAGCTCAGTGTTGGAGTCGGACACCAGCAGGCAGGATGCCACAAACTGCCGAATAAACTGGGTGACCCGAGCTTCTGAGCAAGGTGACAGAGAGGAGGATGGAGACAGAGACGAAGGAGGCTGCAGCTGGCTACCCTGGCCTGAAGGACGAAAGGGAAAGCACAAAACATGATGGATGGAAGAATGGAGCAGGGGAGGACAGGATAGTTACAGGGAAGCAGATAAGGATAATTATTCATACTTTTTTAGCGGCATGTTAATGTGCCATTTTTTTCCTCAAAAACAATTACAATGCAAAATACACAGTCTTCTCATTGTCAAATCTCTTGTCATTCCTAGTGAAAATGTGTAGGGACTCTGCCAAAAGCCTGTAAATAACAGGAGTAAAACCTGTCAAAAAAAACACCTATGGTAGGAAAGGTTCAAGCATCCTGTCCTTTATATTTTCTATTATCAATTTGACCGTAAACCTGTCGATGATTTCCAGTGCGACATCTAACAGGTGGGAGAACTGAAAAGAAGAGCAATTTAGAAGTCATACAGAGCCTCACGTACCTCTGCCTTCACTCTGCTTTTTGACCAGTGTCAGTTTGTATCCGTCTCCATAGGTGCTCTTCAGGAAGAGTGGCGAACCACAGCACTTGAGTTTCCCATGTGAGATGATGGCAATGCGGTCTCCCAGAAGGTCTGCTTCATCCATATGGTGGGTGGATAGCAGAATTGTACGGCCTGGGGAAAAGGTAGAACACACACTTAAACATACATCTAGCAGCTGGTTTGCATTACAAGTATAAGAAATCAAAAAGGACAGGATCCACAACAATAATGTGAAAAATTAATATAAAGGCAGATCATTGTATTTTCCAGAATTTTGGTTTCTCTTTTCTCTTTAATCATGAATTTAAAACAGACTTTGAACTACAGTTACTATAGTTAAAACTGTATCCATAACACGTCCGTCTTAAACATAGTTTGTCAGTTTTTTTGTTGAGTATGCAGTCTGACCTCAGGCAGCCTCATCCTCTGCAATGAAGCAAAGTAGGCCAAGGGATTCTTTGATGTGCAAAAGAGCCCGTCTTACTGAGGGATATGCTTTAATAAAGTGGCTACCTGAGGTGAAAACTGAAGTAATCCTGAGAGGAAGGAGATTTTTTTTCTTTTTTTGGGCAGTCAGTCTCTTAGGAGATAATATATTGTACGTAGGAGATAAACTTAGATTTTGGCCAACATTGCCTGGGGAAAAAAAATCACGTTGCCTTTCAGGGCTTACGTAGGAAACAGATTTGTTGAGGCACACACAGTAACAGGAAAAGACATTTAAGATTCGAGTGCCATGACTTTCTTTTCTTCCAAACTACTCTGGACTGCAATGAGAACCTTTTGAAAAAAGTTGCTGGAGCATAATGCAAGGATGTCCTCTGGTACTGAGTCTCCACTCACCCTGTTTGTACTTGAGGATTAGGTCCCAGATGGCCCTGCGAGCATAGGGGTCCACCCCTGCTGTGGGTTCATCCAGGATGACAGCCCTGGAGCCGCCAACGAAGGCAATGGCCACAGACAGCTTCCTCTTCATTCCGCCAGACAGAGTCTGAACCAAACTGTGACGCTTGTTGGATAACTCTAGGTCAACAATCATCCTGGACACACACACACACACACACACACACACACACATTGAAGAGGAAGAGGTGATTCAACTATCTTTATTAGTGTCTATATCTATAGTTATACAGTATCTACTGTATGGCTATTTCCATGACACTAATCCCATTAGTACAACATCAGCCATTTCATACTCACCAGTGTGCTGCTCCCAGTTTTTTGTGTTTGACAGAAATCATTTACTAATGAATCTAAATAATGATTAATCTACTGTTTTTTTCAGTTGCTGTTTAGTTCTGGTTAGTGAAACACGCTGTAGACATTTGACAGTAAGAGCTGACCAGGAAAAGGAAGGATTATACCAACTGAGTTGCTAGAAGACTGTGAGTGAGAAACATCTGTTCAGGAAGTGTTGTGCTTCATTTACTGTAGCTTAACCACAACTGAAAAGTGGCAAGTGGAAGCAGCCAGACACAATTAATGATTAAAATCAGTATTTGTGTTTATTTATCACTTCCTGTCAAGGAAGTGTTGAAATTATTAACTATTATCCAGTGTTGTTGCTGGGGAACAGAAAAAAGAGGCCTGTTCTAAATAAAGGCCGCTGCAGTTGGAGTTAGAGAGGCAGTACTTGATGTGAAACTGTCAAACACAGTTGTCATTTAGAGGAAAGGACAACAACTTTTATACTTTCACGTGAGCCTCAACACAGAGATTCCTACTGTCTCTACTGGTTATTTGTAAAGAGAATTTTAGCCCCCTGTTTTGTGGTTAATTTTTTTATTGTCTGTAACTTAAAAAAAACTAGGTGATTAAGATCATAAATATGTGTAGTAAGACTGCAGGCCAGCAATAATGTAGTATAACACTGTTCTACAAGTGCCATTTGGTGAGAAAAGGCCTACTTGGCACATCACTGTTAGTGATGTATCAAAACTCTCTGTAGAGTATTACAAAGCATTTTTAGATATCCTTTGCTCCAATATTGTTTATCAGGGGATGTTTAAGAAGGGATGTTTAGCCCCTACTTTTAATAAAGCATTAATTTCACTTTTTCCTAAATCAGGTCAAGATGCAGCTGACCCCTCCAATTTCAGACCCATTAGCCTGCTAAATCTTGACAGTAAAATTCTGTCCAAAATCTTTGCTGTGCGTTTACAGAATGTGTTGCCAAGTATCCTTCACCCCAGCCAAGCGGGATTCATGAAAAATAGATATAGAAAAAAAATAGAAAGCCTTTGGATAAGGCAGAGTGGTGTTTATTTTTCTCCACCTTAACTAATTTTGGCTTTAATTCCAATTTCATTACATGGGTTAAAAAGTTATATAAAGAACCAAAGGTGGCAGTGATGATTAATGGAGTAATGTCACCCTTTTTTAAACTCTCTAGAGGGACATGTCAGAAGTCCATTATTTATAATTTTTTTTAGCAATATTAGCAGTTGCTACTAGGGCACACCCTGGATAAAGAAAATAAGCTTTTACTTTATGCAGACGATGTATTAGCAGTGATACTTGACTCTCTGGGGTCCCTTCCACATCTGATAGACACTACTGAATCATTTTCAAAACTATCGGGTTACACTATAAACTGGAATAAATCTGAAGCAATGCCTTTTTCCAAAATTTGTCTCCCTTTTATGGTGGAACAATTCAACTTTAAGTGGGTTCACAAGGGTCTGAAATACCTTGCCATTAAACTCTTCCAGGATGTAGGTGGAATGGCAATGCTTTATTTTTAACTCATTGGTACAAAATATCAAACTTAATTTAGAAAAATGGGATAAGATAGAACTTAAATTATGGGGAAAAATAAGCATCATAAAAATGACAGTGGCTCCCCAGTTTAACTATATTACAATACCATCTATTATATTTAAACAATCTGATGACAAAATAAAACAACTTCTGTGGAGTGGAAAAAGATCCAGGATCAAACTGAGTAAGTTATATGCCCACAGGGAGAGAGGAGAATTGGGACTTCCTGGTCCACCACTGTATCACTTATCTTTTGAAATGGCTATAGCAAAATATTGGGATGATGCAAAAGATAAAGCAGCCTGGATAGACACTGAATACAAGCTGTATTCACCATTTAATCCTATTGCTGCTTTATCTCAAACAACAAGCAATATTACAAAGCCAGTCCTTCTCCACTCAAGAGATGTGTGGATCAAAGTCCATAAAATGTTAAAAGAAACACATAAGTTACAAAGATACTTCTCACTGTGGCACAATCCTGCAATCTGTAGTGGAAGAAATACTGTGTATTGGAAGCAGTGACATTCCCGTGGTTTATGCACCATTTGTGATTTATTTGAGGATGGCTTATTTCTTTCATATAATACAAATAGAGCAGCCGCACACATCCAAAAAATGAAAAAGGTGCTGGGCTAAATGAATAAAACTGAAAAGACAAAGAAAAGGGGCCACAGGTCACAGGTGCCCTTCTTCAGACTGGTCTGACGAGGGCACCTGTGGCCCGAAACATCACTCCAGGTTGGTGGAATAAATGCACCTAAAGGGAGCTGAAGTGTGCAGACTTTTCTTTGTCTTTTTATTTCTTTCATATAGAAATCTGGTTGAGTGATTTAATTTGGTAGGAAAAGGACATTGTTGTAAGTACTTACATATAAAAGGTTGCATTATGTCAGAGTCCTACAATGTAGCTGAAAACATCATTATAAACTATCTGAAATTACCACCGGAAAACCACAAGGCTTCACAGTTTTATAAAGTAACTAACTCCCTCCTGTGTGATATGTCTCTTAATTTGAAACTGATTTGGCAAAGGGACCTCTGAGAAGAAACTGACAGTGACAGATGGTCTAAAATTGTGTCAGGATGTGGTAAATATGTGAAAGGTGCCAGGGGAAAGCTCACACAATATAAGGTACTGCATAGATATTACCATACACTGTTATGACTCAGAATAAAGTTGTTAAATAACAATAGCTGTTGGAAATGTAAAATTGAAATAGGAACATTCCTGCACTATACATGGGAATGCAGTTTGGTCAGACCACTCTGGATTAAAGTATTAGAAATTATAAGTTGTTGGTTTAGTTCAGAAATCCCTTTAAGTCCAAAGTTGTGTTTACTGGAGGATCGGTCGCAAATACCAAATGTATCCAAGTGTGTGTTTTCTGTTATTGTGGTTCTAATAACTGTCTGTTGAGTCATTCTAAGATACTGGAAGACAACAAAGGCCCCGGAAATGAAAGAATGGGTTAATGCAATGGTGGAAATAGCATCTAATGAATGTATGTTCAGTAGAATAAATGGCGATCAGGGGAAGGGAGTATCATCACCGGTTATGGACTCATATCAAAACGGAATATAAGCCTACATAATTATTAACTTGCTCTGTGACAATGAGACCCTGTAGAGTGATGTATGAGGACATATGTGTGACATGTTATTGTTTGTTAGTTTGTTTCCTTCCAGACTTATTTGTTAAGTGTTCTTTGTGTGCTGGAGTCCACCTGCATATTTTAAAAAATATGTCCCTTGTATTCATGTATGCCCGGATAGTCATAATATTAATGTATCAAAACCTCTTTTAAAATAGCTGGTAGGTATAAAAATCATTGTGATATTATGGTTTTGTCTGGTTGTGTGAAGTTGCAGTGTGTTATTGTTATATACTTAGCTATTTGAGTTGACTGTCTTTATTTGTCATTAGTGCATTAGTGTCATTAGTTTTGTACTTAAAGCTAATTTTTAAGGGGCTTGTGATGCTCAAATACTAATGAAACTTGTCATAAGTCTTGAAAATAGATTTGTAATATGGGTCTTGTGCTCTCTCTCTAGTGCCACATAGTGGACACCGGAAGTAGTACAATATTTGCAATAAGTCATTTCTGTCACACCTTTAACACAGGAAATAACATTTAACTTATCCATGCAGTGTCCAACAGTTAGAGAAATGCGCTGTCACGCTGACTAGCATCCCACCAGGACCACTGGGTATGCGGGAAAGGGTACAGGCCCGTTAATTGCTGCTTGCAGCTTTCATTTTTTCATCATATTTATCTGATCGTCACACGCAAGAAATGAATTCCCGTAAACTAAACTAAATTAAATGCAGTAGACATGTACTGACTTGTCCATCTCCTTGCGTATATCTTCTTCAGCCATGCCTTTGAGCCTGGAGTAGAACCACAGATGCTCCTCCACACTCAGCTTGTCAAACAGGACATTGTGCTGCGGACACATGCCCAGGTTCTGCCGAATACGCTCCATCTCCGTGCGGATGTCATGACCATATATGGTGGCAGAGCCAGAGGTGGGCGGGAACAAACCTGTCAGGATGGACCTATGACAATTGTGTGTAGACAGTCAGTGGAGTATTGCATTGGTATATCATATACCAGTATTTCAGTTAAACACTGATCTTCAGTGTAGACTTTTATCATCACACACATGCATAAACACACACACACACTAGTCCCCCTCACATGGTTGTGGTCTTGCCAGCGCCGTTGTGTCCCAGGAAGGAGACTACCTGGTTTTCATGGAGGTTGAGGCTCAGTTTGTTGAGGGCCAGTTTGCTGCCAGTCTTGTACACCTTGGTCAGTTTGTCTATACACACCACCAATGACAGGTGACTCGGCTCCTCCTCTATGCCCCGCATCTCCTCTGGGGTCACAATGACAAAGGGAGAAATAGCGAGCAAAAGATATTACTTAAATATCAAAATACCCATTTTCTGTGATCTTACTTTTTTGGGACTCTCACTTACCTGTTCCTTTTGTGGTCACATACATGCTGGCTTTTACTGCTCTTTTTAGTTTAAAAGTGACTTTTAGAGAGCAGGTCAGTGTACATTGAGTTTTTCAGCATACAGAACTCCAAAACATAGTTAAACTATACATCAAATAAATATTTCCAACCCCCAGTTCTGACAAAGAATGTCATTTAATATGTTTGGATAGCCTTGTGTTTAGGTTTGACTTGGATAAGTGGATCTATAGAATATGAGAATCTCATTCAAAGGCTGTGTCTTCATTAGGCCCAAAAATTTTTTTGTCTGTACCAGATCTCCGCTGGTCCATAGCACAAGCCTGATCCTCCTCCATCACACTGAGCCTGGCAGCCCCGCCTCCACACCACGGCCAATCCCAGGTCTCCACACGCCCACTGCCTGACCAATAGGACCTCTGCAGGGGGAAGTACCATGGGCGGGGCAGCCCATACATTCCTGTGAAGAGGGGAAACATATTTAATCTAATCTGTCTGGAAAGATATGATTGAAAACAGAATTGTGATCATTCAGAGGGCAGTGATTTCATACCTGGATGCACAGCTTCTATGTACCAAGTGAGTACACCATACACACCGGCATCGATGATGAGCATCATCATAGACAGACCCAGGTTAAAGTCATCGCCCTCTACTGGTGACTGGCTGATGGTCCGCCACTGGATGCCAACACCTGCGACCTCATACAAGGCAAAATACTTGGAGCCCAGGCCAAAGGCTGTGGTGGACATCAGAGACTGGAGAGGAAATACAGGAAACAAGAATGTATTCACCTCAGTATCATCTGAATTATCTAAGTTGTACAGCCTCACAGTGACATGCAAGGAGCAAATTTTACAATCAGACCCCAAATGTTGTTAGATTAAAATTAAAAGGATAGGATAAAAAGAGAAAATGCCTTACAGCAATGCACTTCTCAAAGGCAGTGATCTTATCATGGGCCACCTCCTCTCGAATGGCCACATACATGTAGGGCACGTAGCTGAGGAAGTAGATGATTCCTCCACAGGCTGAAGCCAGCTTGGCCTTAGAGTAGATTACTGACACCAAAAAACTGCAAAACAAAGGGAAGTTACTTGGGATAAGCATGAGTACTTGATTACTCAATTTGGATGTCAGTATTCATTCAAAGTAAAAAGTAATTGTTGCTCAACCTTGCAGTAAAGATGACTTTTCTTTTTTTTCTTTTTACAATTAAAAATGGGTATCCTGGGTATTATTTCTTTGTAGAGCTGCATGCAGCGCATTGCTTCGCTCAGTGCCTCCTTGCCCCACTGCCGCAGTCTCTCTGTTTATTTTATGACAGTTACTGTGGAAGTGTGAGCACTGTGTTGGTGAGAATCTGCTCGCACACACACAAACTCACTCACTGACAGGGCTGACTGTTAGCGTCACACGGCTAATTTTACCTAATGAATATTAACAGGTTTAACGACAGAGTCAAGCAGTTTCTGTGTCAGTGTGAGTTAGTTGGGACTGTAATCCAGCTTGATGTTGGATGTTAGCTGATATGTTAGCTTGTGCTAACCAGGCAGATACTGAAATGATGAGGAGGAGGGTGGCTCCAAAGCCAGTCCTTCAGCACTGCATCTTAACTACGTAACAGCAGCAACAGAAAGTGTGCTGATTTTTCTTATGTTAACTTTGAATTTATGGTTTAATAGGCTGATTGAATGCTCAATAAATGAATTCAATAAATGAATTTCAAATAGCACTCAAATATGGAAACTGCCCATCCAAGTTATATAGGCGTCTTTATCATTTATTATGTTCATGAAATCTCATATTGTCTATGGAGGGAATCAAAATAATGACTCCTTTTCAAAAGCTTGGCACAATCAGTCAAAGGTTGTTCAAACAAAATCACATACAAAAAATCAAAACAATCAATGTTAATACAACTTCCTGCATTAATACACATTCATATCAACCTAGCAATAACAGACTATGATATAACTGGTTATCGTCTTATCAGTGGTTGTATTGGGTAGTGAGAAAAGAATTCCCATTTCATGTACCTCTGATAGAGCAGATAAGCTTTTACTTAAATCACTCCAGCTGTCTACACGGGCCGAGTAACAATTTGTGTTCAAGCATATTTTTATGATTTTAAGTGTATTTCCTTCACAACACCTATTGTGTGTTGGGCTCTGAGCACTGCCAAAATGCAGTTCACTCAATACTGTCCTGCATCCCTTGTAGACACAGATGGAGGACTGAAGTTGCTGCTACTTTTCTGCAAGCGTGCTGTTTCACTAGGCAGCCTGTGTAGACATTGTGTAATTCCATGCACACATGCAGCAGGTCACTGATGAAGTCTCTCCCCTACCCGCAACTTTGTTTTAGAGGTATGGCTGCTATTAATTTAACAATATTGACGATGCAAGATGGTTTCCTTTTTTGTGTGAGCGTGTGTGTGTGTGTGTGTGTGTGTGTGTGTGTGTGTCTGTGAGTACCTGTACATGCTACATAGTGAGGACCAAAAAACAGAGTGAGGACATTTTGGCCAGTCCTCACTTTTTCAAAGGCCTGTTTGTCAGTACCTGTACATGCTACATAGTGAGGACCAAAAAACAGAGTGAGGACATTTTTCAAAGGCCTGCTTGAGGGTAAGACTTGGTTTTAGGGTTCAGGTTAGAATTAGGTTTAGGTTAGGGATAGGGTAAGAGTTGGGGTTAGGCATTTAGTTGTGATGGTTAAGGTTAGAGTAAGGGGCTGGGGAATGCATTATGTCAATGGGGTCCTCACAAGATAAAAGTACAATAATGTGTGTGTGTTGGGCCATTAAGACTTTGGTGAGAGAGTGTTTTCTTAGAGTGCAAAAGTGTCAACTGCTGAGCTGTGGAAATGGATGTTTTTTGAGAAGTGAGGGTTTCATAGTGATTTTCGTGGAACTAAGTGATCTCACCAGAACATGATTGTCGCTACGGCATAGATGGTGAGGAAGAGCCAGATGATGAAGGGGTCGCTGTGGAGCAACACTCGGCCATACTTCAAGATGGCTGTCAGAGCGGTAACGGAAATGGACAACTGAACAAAGCCAGTAATGAACCAGGCCACCCAGTGGACAGCATTGTTCAGACCCATCATCTTCATCACCTGAGAAAATGGCAGGATGGTAGTATGTCAGAATTTGTAACTACATTTTCCTACAGCCCCATTTAAAACTGGACCACTGTGGGTTGGTTTGTTCATTCAGTGGTGGTAAGGACATATTTACTCTTCAGTGTTATATCTGAGTTTTTGCTACACAAACTAAAATTATGTGACTTAAAGAGGGGCTGCAGCCATTTAGTATTGCACTTGCATAAAATTATTAAAGAAAAATGTTGACAAGAATGATAAACACCTGTGCAGCAGAAGCTTTAAATCCCCAATATCTCTCAAGATCCAAAAACACTGGATCCTACACTTCCCATGATGCAACTTGATAATGATAGTGTTTCTTGATTAGATCCTCCTAGCCTGCTAAATGCTAATGTCTTTCACACTCTATGCTTCAGTCAGCAACACATCTTATCAATTCTTAATGTTACTATTGTTATTAATGTTGCTGCTATTGTTTTTAATGCATGGTGACATGGTAATGATCATCATTATCATTCTAACTTTCATACATTATATACTGCTCTTACAGATAATTAGCAAAGACTGTATAAACATAGTGGATGTAGCCACCATGACATCACCCATTGGTCTGTGGACTCCCATTTTGAAGCCTTGAGTTAGACATTTTGGCCATTGCACTCTTCGATTTTTGGAGCCAGAGGTGACAATATTTACACGAGAGGGTGGAGCTGTGGCACAATGAGTGGTGGATCTGACTCATAGACTATGGTGATGCCTAGCAGACAGCCTGTCACTCAAAACGTCCACAATCTCAATTACCAAATCCGTTTTTTTTTTACCAGGCTGTAAACATGTTTATTTCTGCTGTAAAGTTGGGTATCTTAACATGGGGGTTTATGGGGATTGAATCGCTTTTGGAGTCAGCCTCAAGTGGCCATTAGGGGAAATGCCGTTTTTGGCACTCCCATGTTGGCTTCATTTTTCAATTCATGAAGGTTGTCGCTTGGTAATAACATCATGGAGGAATGAGAAGTGAGGCTACGTTAAGTTGCCAGGACAGCAAGCACTGAAGGATCCCTCCAAGCTGCCCATCAGCAGAAGGGGAGGCAGCCCGACAGGGAGGCAAGTGCGGGGTTGGCAGAATCCACCCCCAATTTGATTGCAGCCCTGCCCATATCGGGGGAAGCTGGCCTGTTACTCGTCTACCCCTTCTTTTCCACCTTACAGCTTCCCCAAACCCTTCAGCATGTCCTCTGTGGAATAGGTAGTGAGAGTGATGATTTTTTTGCTTCTCCCTGGGGGTGGACCAAGGCTTTCTGCCCATGCACATCATCAAAACCCACAAACCAATTGCCACCAGGGTCCATGCAGAGGCTCGCCAGATCACTCAAAATTAGTTCAAAATAATAAAGTGGCAACCTGCAGGGCTGAAACCTGAAGCAAATGCATGTCAAGTGCCAAAAACTGAAGTTCCTTGAGGCTGGATGCTTTTAGTGATCGGCTGTCTACGAGGTGCCATCACAGTCTGTGAGTCAGATCCGCCCCTCACTCCTCAACACCTCCACCCTTTCGTCCAAATATACAGCTATAGTTATTACCACAATTAATTTCACCGTCAGCATGGTGGTTATCATCATCACCATTATCACTGTTAACACCGATGTAGTTATCTCCGCTGCTTACTTTCGTACTCTGTACACTGTCCGTGTACTCACATTGGCACTATAATATCTTAAAAGAGCTGGTGCTTAGACAGGTTTAAATCTAAAATATCAGAGCTGCATGCTGTAACTGGCTGTGACTAAGATGTCTGTGCTGACAGGTTGTAAATGACAAGAGGAGCTGCTGGAGTCTTCACACTGTTATCATGGCCATGCAGCAACAAAGAGAGCCCAGACAGGAAGAAAGGGTCAAAGAGATGTACACCAGTAAAGTTAACAATAAGAAAGCAGAGGGGTATGGTGAGAAAAATGTAAAACATTGCCAGACTTATTTTTAAAAAATGATAATTATAATATTAAACAACATACTTGCAATGGTCAGGGAGAAAGCAGCAGTGATACAAAATAATATCAGCCTGACAAGTTAACCAATCAATTTAAGTCTGACCCCTCAGACTGACAACAGACATACATCATACAGTCTAACCTCTTTGAGGCGATGCTCCTTCTCAGCCACAATGTGCTGAATCATCATAGCTACTGAGTAAACCCAGGAGATCACCATACACAGGGGCATCATGTGCTCAATCACAAACAGAAAACTGAAAAAAAAAACAACAACACAAGGTGTCAGGTAAAGACCAAAAACACACAATTCTGGACTCATTTATATCCACTTTGGACCTTCAGAATCTCTAATGTGTACAGATTTGTAAAATATAAAAAAATATAACACATACATCATATATATATCATATATCACATATGAAGAACACAGGTTTTTTTAAAACATTTTGAAATAAACAATGTTTCATACTGAATATATATTTGTATGACAAAACATCTCTGCCTGATTACTTGTCACTGTCAACATTATGATCTGAACAGAATCACAAAAAGAGAATATGACAGAGTGCATTTCTTACTCATCTCTGGTGTAACATGGGTAGGGGAACATCTGAACGTAGTTGCCAGGCTCCACCACGTCATGACCCACAAACGTGTTGATAATGGCTCTCTCTATCATATCTGAATAAAGTCAGAGAGAGTTACTAAATGTGCTAAATATGCATTACATTTACATTACATGTTCCCATAGCTTTGAAACAGACTCCTGAAAAATAGGGAATGCAATGGATATTAACCCTTATTTGTTATTTGTTTGCTTCACTGCATTAAATGATGATGGTCCAATCCCAATGTCCACACTTGCCGACTTTAAGAAGCATTCCTGCAAAGTCTGCGAGGGCTTTGGGCTGTCCCACTGTCAAACCGTCAAGTGCTTGAGGGCTCTCTCGCAGACATTTTGAGCCACGCAAAACTTGGCTTAATAGCAACAATTTTAAACAGAAGTACAAAATCTGCTCCATTATAGTACAAGGTTCACAGACGAAACAATTATCTTTTGCCAGACATGTTTCTCCCACATATACAACATGCTAATGTTATTAGCATAAGCCTGTGACATTTCCCATTGCATAAATTAGCCTAGCGGCTAGCAGACTTTTCCTCTACTCATATGAATTCGGGATGAATCAAACAGAAGACTTTAAATGCCACTGTGTGGGGGATTTACTGTCCTCATTATTTACTGTCTTATCTGTGCAATAATATTAAATTTAAGAGTTGTTTCCACTGAGGGAAATGGTTCCAGTTTACAAAAATAAACAGAAGGGCTGTGGTGCTGTGACATGTAGTTACATCTCAGGGGAGGTGCGTGTCAGTCTACAGCGTCTACGCATTGATTCAACGTACAAGTATAAATCCCGCTTTAAGTCTATGAGGGTGGAGACTGGGATTGGGCAAAGGTAAAAGTAGATTGTATGAAATTAAACAACATTTTTTTTATGTGAACTACTTACTAACAAAGAAATTATTCCCATCACAAACTCTGAGTGTAGTGTTTTCTCTCTATTATACTGTGGTTATTACTGCTCAGTATTAAGCAGGGACAGTTTCTGAAAAGAGATTACTGTGTTAAGTCAGTGCCTTGACACAAAATTCTATTTGCCTTTATTGTACTGGGGTGGAGGCAGAAGTGTCAATGCCTGAAAAACATAAAATCAAAACATGGGCACACAACACTCGAGAAAACTTTCCTTTTTGTAATTTGGGTTATACAACTCGGTCAGTTAATCTCTCATGTCAACAATCAAGTGTACAATGCTTTGGCCATCTCTGAGCCAACACATCCGACTGTGCAGCGTCAGTGTGGATGCATCATTGTGTTTCCACTTTCTGTTCTGCAGCTTCCCTGCTCTCTGCTTCTAAAATAAAAGATGACGTGCAGTGAGAAAGTGCTTCTGCTGCAGCTTGCATTGGCATCTTCACAGGTGTGCAAACTTCACAGAGCACAGTGGTAAACACTTATCCAGAATACATTGTTTTCTCTGTAAAACAAACTAAACAATGCATTTGACATCGCAGTCTGTCTCCCCTGCAGACCCGTGCCAAGGTCTTATATAGGACTTATAGCACAAGCTGTTGCCATGTGCAGACTGCACTAAAAACAATAAGTCAGCTTTTTTCACATTCCAACAATGGCAGGGGTGCAGAAAATTAAATATAACCATGTATTCCAACCTGTGTCATGATGAATATATATTTAGCCCTCTGGAAACATTGTATTTCAGTCACCTACCTTGGATCCAAACAAAACCATAGAGGAAGTAGAATTTCCCCCCGGTGTTTGGCCCAGGACGCCAGTAGGCCCGTCTGATTTCATTGGTCTTCTCTGTAAAGCTGGAGTTTTGTCTAATCTTGTACAGAACATGGGGTGGCAGGGAGCCATCTTTGTTGGTCTGGAAAATCACACCTGGACAAAAAAGAACATATCAAATCAGTAATGGACTGGTGGCTCAACCAACATACCAACATAAGACTGTAAGTTGAAGGACAGTTGCAAAACCTGATTGATTTTGATTCAGGTATGTTTGTCCTGATCTCTCTTTATAGCACTGGCTCTATCATAGACAGTGAATTCTGTTTTTACTTTTTTACTCTATTTGCACTTGTTTTGTGTCACAACTCCATTGTGGCTCAGACGAGTTTAGATGCCCACTGCATTTTAAAGCAGTCTGTTTCTTCAGTAGCCACATTTTGTCATGCTTTGTTCATTTTTTCAGGTGTTTGTCAAATATACTGCTTTGTAGTTTTGCTGACATTGTTGTTTTGGCATCCAGGGTGCAGTAACTGCCCAAACTATAGTTTAGCTGTGGCTTTCAACCATCACTAGCACAAACTAGAATTACTGCTGCGTGGTTGTATGTCTCTGTGCAAAAGTCAAGTTTCTCTTACAGTTTACATCCATGTCTGTGAAAACATGGACGCTTTACACCCACTGTCCCTTGACAGCACTGAAGATCTATACAATTGGCACAGTTTCAAGGTGGACACCCAAGATTAGTGTCACCAATTAAATATCTGACCAAATGTCTCCCCTTCTGTTTCTGATAAATGACACTCAATGATGGGCAGAGAATGCAGAACATTATGATGTCACAGTGAAGTTTTGGATTTAAAATGTCATCACTTCATTGTTTTATCCTGTTTGACATTTGTGTACACTTCTATCATAATAAGCATGCGAATTCCTGAGTTATGGCCAAAAACATATTTTGTGAGGTCACACTGACATTGAAGTTTGACCTGAGACCACAAACTTCCAATCCATTTATTCTTCAGCTCAAGTGAACATCTGTACCAAATTTGAAGAAATTCCCTCAAGGGGAGATATCACATTCACAAGAATGAGATGGATGCAAGGTCACAGCAACCTTGACCTTTGACCCTTGACCACCAAAAGCTGATAATTTCATCCAGTCCAAGTCAACCTATGTGCCAAATTTAAGGAAATTCTCTCAAGGCGTTCTTGAGAGGTCTGGCCACTGCTATCGCTGGCACAGAGGCATAAAAGTGTGATTTTGTCATAAGTGCCTTCATTTCTTAACTGTCTTTTTTTATACTGTCATGATGTTTCACTGACATGACATCATGTAATTCTGTCAAGATGTGATTTACAATATTAAAATATTTTGCACAAAAGTGTAATTAATCTACAGTAAGTGTAATGCTGTGGTTTTATTAGCTAAATTAGAAATGCATGCATGCATAAACTAAAAAAATCACATTGTATCCAAAAATTTTCTTGCATTGGCGCATAAACACTTTCTACAAGCATTTGTTTTAGTATCAACTAAGGTACCTTGATCAAAGCCTGACACAGAGGGATGACTCACTTGCAAACACAGACACGTTGTCCTGGTAGGCCTGGTTCAAGGTGTAGTTAACAATACTGTCCTCGTCAGGAAAGCCCTTGAAGACATCCACACTGACCTGGAAGCACGTGGCAAAGACATAAATAATGTTCCACAACAGAAATGGATTCATCAGAAACTATTGTTGGAGCTAAGCACAAAGATGAAACCATCATACTGGATTACTGCAGCATCTGCACCTCTGCACTACGATCAATAGAAAAGTGTGCCTTTGACCTTTTCTGTCCTCAAACTGGGTCTCTGAGCAAGTCAAGAGATATTTAAGGAGATGTAATGATCTTGGCCAACAGTATTGATTCTTAACAAATTAAACTTTTATTAGAATGTGAACACAAACATTCATTCATACAACTGCCTCTGACTTCTCGTAGTAGATGTTCACAACATATGGCTTTGTGTGTGTGTTTTTGAGCCTGTCAGTGGCAAAAACAAGCAACTTCAGTGGATGTAAGTTGACAGTACGAACATGCCTGTAGCTGGCTGCAGCGCTCAGGCTCAATGGACCAATTTCAATTGTTGTTCCAATCACTTAGACATAAAAACATGGAGCCATAGAGTCCAGGTTGAAAGATACTTAAGTTACCCTTTAACTCCACCTCTGTAGTTACACACAGTTATGAGATTGATATCCATTTGGACATTACTAATGCCCTCTGCACCACCCCAGCCTCCTTTTATGTTGTATTTCATACTGTTTATTAAATTCAGATTTATTGTTCATGTATGTGTTTGTTGGGGAATTCGCCCTCTCAGCAGAGTCCTTGTCGCTGTTCAGATTCACAGAGGACTACCTCAAATAGTCTTTTCCACCCAAATCTGACTGTATAACCACTTGCAATAAATGTTAAATTCCTTGGCATAGGTGTTTTTGACTGAAGTGCATTTCCTGACCTTAAGCAGTTCTGCTCACAAGTTTACACACCCTGGCAGTATTTGTATTATGCGTAACACTCTTCAAAGAAAACATGAGCGATCAGGCAAAAAGCAAGTCTTTTATATCTAGTTGGATTCAAATTAAACTATAAGACATCACAGAATGTCACAATCATTAAACAAAACACAGCAATAGAGAAAATACTGAGATGGTCCCCATTCAAAAGTTTGCATACCTTTAGAGTGGCATGAAAGAGTTTTGGAACCACTGGTCAAAATTTTGTTTCCTGTGACTAGTTAAGCAAGAAGGAGATGAAATCATTTCTAAAAGGCATTAAGTTAAAGACGACGTATTTCTTCAATATTTTAAGCAAGATTACTTTTTAATCTCAATCTTTTGTAGTTTCAAAATAACAAAAACAATTCTTGTTTGGGGGATTTTCACTCATTCTTCATTGCAAGAGGCTTCTAGCTGTGTGAGATTCTTAGGCTTGTGGCTCTTGCGGTAGTTCATTGTGGATTTCAAAGTATATTTAGGAGCACTGTCCTGTTTTGTCCATATTGTCCTACCAGATGTTCCATATTGTCCTACCAAGTACACCCCAAACCAAGATCACAACTAATGTTCCAAATGTGCTCTTTTGAAGGGGTTTTCAAACTAGATGGTATCTAGCATTGTTAGTTACATATAACTGGCTGGGAATACACTAATTATCCAATGCCAAACATACAATAGTGATCCAGGAATTAACAATGTTTAGGCTTGAACTATTGTTTTTGTGGGTTTGGTCAACTGTAGATTTGTACCACTTCCATCTGGAGTGTCAGAACTCAGGGTTTCAACAATCGATAGATAACTTTTAGTGATTTTGATTTTTCTGCTCTTTTGCTCTCAAGCAGGTGGTGTTCAGCTGGCCCAGCTGACTCAGGCACACCCCGTGCAGTTGGCCTGTTCCTTTTGGAACCACTGTTTCACACTATACCAACCTTAGACATGAAGCGCGTCCAGCCGCAGGCAGCATTGTCAATGGTGTCCAGCTGCTCCAGCAGGGTGGAGGTGTTAGGCAGGCTGTAGTTTCCCTCCATCAGACCCTGCATCAGCTCACTGTCTGTACCATTCAACAACTCGGGGTGCTGCTGAAGCTCTGCAGACAGCTGGAGGTAGAGGAGAAAGAGGATGTTTACATGTTACATGTTTTCTGTTCTGTATGTAACTTAATGGGAAAATATCAATGTGCAGATAATTTTGTTCACATCCTGATTGGACTGTATAATTAATAATGACAAAAGATGACTTGTGTGTGAGTCTACCTGCTGTAGCCACAACAGGTGGTTGTGCAGCCGGCCCTCCTCCAGGAAGATTCTGAGCTGGGCGGAGATGTTGAGCCACACCCGGGTGTAGTGTGTCACGTTACCGACAAATGCAAATGTCTCATTTGCCTAAGTGCAAAAAGTTGACAAATGTTTTCCTTTTTCATTATATTTTGTATGAATTCAAACATTTGTCCATATGGTCTCCAGTCTTTTCTTCCTCCCTCTCCTCTCTCAAGCTCTTGGCCTCCCACACTCACTGCTATCTCCACCATCTTCAGCCCACTTGCTCAGATAAGAGATCTGCCAATAGTCAGTCTGTGCTCACCCACAGATAATCAGTGGACATTTGTGCTTATGTTAAGGCTAAGAGAGACCAGCAGCAACATGCTAGAGAGCCTTATTAATCAGGTGGCTTCAGGTGAATCCAGCATGTTGAACAGTGCATGATTAATGAATATAAACAATGAAAACATTCACACAGTTTGCTCCATAGTCTCACATAAATCCTGCTGGGAATCAACATCTGTCAGTGAAATGCAGTGTTATCAAGAGTAAACTATTAATATCAGGCAATAAAAATAATAAAAAAAAACAGAATTATATGATATGCAACAGGTAACTCATATGATAAGAGCTCATGAGGAGCGATGTCGAGAGACATGGGGAGGGATAGACAATGTTCACATGACAATAACAAGATAAGAGATAACATGTCAGTGCCGCGTTTAAAGCTTATTTTCCAGGTTGTTAGTGAGAATAATGTGAACAACTCTGCTCATACACCTTCACCAAAGACAGTGCTGTCTACTTGCCTTCTGAATCACTTTATCCACCTGGGAGCCAATGGGGGAGTAGAGGATCTTGGGATTTGTAGTCATCAAGTGAACCAGTAGGCCCAGATTCCTCTGTTCTTTGCTGGTGAATCCCAGAGAGCTCATATTCCCCTGCTTCAAAGCCTCCGGCTCAATGATCCTGCAACAAGAGCCACAGGTCAAAGGCCATTAACTTTACTGCAGAGTCACAGTACTTGGGAATTTGATCTGCAGTTTATATGACACCTCACACACGTTTTTCAGATTAGTAGAGATGAAACAGAATAATTCTCCCCATAAATCAAGCTACAAGTTTACTAGGCTCATGTCTCACTGTTCCCATTATACAGTTTTTACACTTCACAAGACACAGCAATGCAGTGCATACACACAGTATAGTTAGAGGAAAACTCCAGTTTATTATAAATTAGGTTCTAAGTTTTGCAGTTTTTAGTAATCATTTCAATTAGCCACAAACACAGAGGGAATTCCTAAAGTGTGGGAGCAAGTTTGACAGACAATAAACACGAGCAGTCAGACAGGCTGTGAACAATCTGACAAGTTATTTAAACTCTAAAAATCTATTCGGAGGTCAAACTAAAAGTAGAAACACCTGAAGTGTCTGTAGAATGTATATTTGAAAAGGTTTGATTACTGAAGCAAACTAACCCTTTGTCTTTGTTTTATCTTCTATATAAGTGTGAGTGAGCTGGTTTGGTTTAAAGCTGCACTAATAATGCATTTTGGCCAGTTGGGGCAAGCTAAAAAACAAATTTCAGTCAGGACCACTTTTGTCAAAGAAAACTTTATTTCCATTTGCAGTATTATATATAGGAGTATGGCTCTGTTCTGGGGACTCTCTCCCTTTCCTCTGGGTTATGCAGAAAGCCTAAGCCCTTCCACACGTCAAGGTTGAAAGCCTAAGGCAGAGAGAGCACCAAAGAGAGCGCAAACCTCCCTGCCCTTCCATGTGCCTACATGGAGAGCCTTAGGCAGGGAAAAGAAGCAGCAAAGATCCCTCTGGGAACAGAACAGAGTACTGATCTCAATTTTGAAAAGCATATTACTAATATCACAAGAACAACATCTCAAGCAAGTTATACTACTATAACGCAGTCAGCAGCAGTCCTTACACACATACACTAAAATTTAAACATACTTCTCCAGTACTGAAATCACTTCACTGGCTCCCAGCACAATACAGAATCACATACAATATCTTGCTAATAGTCTGTAAAGCACTTAATGGTTTGCCTCCGTACATTTCTGATTTGCTCATTGATTGTAACCCGATCAGGCCTCTCAGGTCATCAGGCAGAGGATTTCTAGCTGTATCCAAAATTAGATCCAGTTCTGGTGAGAGTGCCATCAGTTACTGTGGTCCTGCTCTCTGGAACAAGCTGCCTGCTGATTTGAGGTCCAGCACAACAGTGACCACATTTAAAGGCAAACTTAAGACTTTCTTCTTCTCCCAGGCTTATGGTTACTGTAATTAGTGTGTGTGTGTGTGTGTGTGTGTGTGTGTATACTCATTTCATTGCACTTGATCATGTCGATGTATTTGTGTTTTCTATATTATTATGTTGATATTGATGACTAATGCTTGACTCTATGTTTATGCTTCTTACGTTCTAATATTTTTTTATCTATTGTCTTTGAATGTAAAGCACTTTGAGTTAACATGTAATGAAATGTGCCACTGCCTTTATTTAGTTTAGTTAGCTGACACTGTGCTAGCTTTATGTGCATTGCAGTGCACATGGAGATGCGATAGGGCTGCAAAATGTGATGTTTAAATGAGGTTCAGACATTTTTCAAAAGTGCAGATATTTTTTTAACCCAATAAAAACTTTAAATGCTGTTTAGTGGAGGTGCTTTGTGGCAGGTAGCAGACACGCACACGCACACACACACACACACACGCACACGCACACGCACACGCACACACACACACACACACACACACACACACACACACACACAAAGCTGTGACGATGTAACTACCATTACAAGCGCTTGAGCAACAGTCCAATGATGACTGGGCAATAATGTAGCTGGTCACGCTGTTGCATTGTTCCTCGTTGTGTGAACACAACAGAGAGAGAAGCTGACCAAAAAGTATATTTTTTAAGATGTACCCCGAGCAATAAGGGAAGAAACCTTGATGTCATCTTTCACTCAGCTGAACAAATCTCAAACTAAAACGGGGTCAACACCGTTTTTAAAGGTCACTATTTTAGGGCCCTGGATCAGGGCATCAGTGAGCTCCTAGACAGTCTGTGGTGGTACTTGGTGGCGTCAGATGCACCGATACATAATGTCTCATAGGTGCTCAATGGGATTTAGATCAGGGGAATGAGAGGGCCAGTCAATGGCATCAATGCCTTCGTCATCCAGGAACTGCCTACACACTCTAGCCACATGAGGCCGGACATCGTCCTGCACCAGGAGGAACCCAGGGCCCACTGCACCAGTGTTAGGTCTGACAGTCGCTCTGGGGATTTCATCCCGCTACCTAACAGCAGTCAGGGTACCGTTGGCTGTGATATAAAAGTCTGTGCGACCCTCCAAGAATATGCCTCCTAGACCATCACTGACCCAGTGCCAAAGCGGTCATGCTGGGTAATGTTACAGGCAGCATAACGTTCACCACGGTTTCTCCAGACTCTTTCACACCTGTCACACATGCTCAGTGTGAACCTGCTCTCATCTGCCAAATTTGGTGTTCTCTGGCAAATGCCAATTGAGCTGCACAGTGCTGGGCTGTGAGCACAGGTTCCACCAGAGGACTTTAGGCCCTAATGCCACTCTCATTAAGTTTGTTTCTGACAGTGTGGTCAGAAACATGCACTCCAGTAGCCTGCTGGAGGTCATTTTGTAGGGCTCTGACAGTGCTCCTCCTGTTCCTCCTCACACAAAAGAGCAGATACTGGTTCTGCTGCTGGGTTGATGCCCTTCTATGACCCTGTACAGCTCCCCTCCTGTAACGGCTGGTCTCCTGGTATCTCCTCCATGCTCTTGAGTGTGTGCAGGAAGACACAGCAAACCTTCTTGTGACCACACGTATGGATGTGCCATCCTGGAGGAGCTGGACTACCTGTGCAACCTGATTGGACAGCAGTTACCGCCTCTTGATACCAGTATTGGCAAGGACACAAGCAGAACACAAAACTAGAGAAGAATCGGTCAGGAAGGATAAGGAAAGAGTAACTGTCTGTGGCCACCACATGCAAAACCATTTCATTTCATTTTTGGGGGTTGTCTTGTTTTTGCCTCTCCATTGCGCCTGTTGTTACTTTCATTTGCACCAAAGCAGGTGAAACTGATTCACAATCACTTGTGCTTTCTACTGTAAATGGACAGATTGATATCCCCCAAGTTTAACTGGCTTGGTGTTATACTGTGACGATTAAGTGTTCCTTTTTTTTTTTTTTTTTTTTTGAGCAGTGTATATTCACTCTCTGTTTAGCTCTGGTTTGGTCTCCACCAACTCTCTAAATGTTCACCAGCTAGTCAATTACTGTGTCTGTCTGCAGTTTGGTTAAACTGAGCTTTTTCACTGAAAAAAGCTTCTCCCTGCAGCTGGAAACACATGATGCAAAGCAACAGGCTAAAATTCTCCACAGAGTTAAGGGGAACTGTGCAATTGTCTGACAATTCTCTGTGGGTTCTCTGTGTTGCTACAAGTGAACATTTTTACATTGCACTTCGTACTTTGACCCATTTTACATATAAATATATTGATTAATGCAGCTGTTGGATAATCTGTCGTTTTTGTCCCTTTGGATGTCTTATTATCATAGGTCTCAGCAGTTAATACTGTGGGATCAGTTTTATTCTTATGGACAGTAATGATGGTCACAATAAAAATTCAACCAAAGTTGTAATAAAAAGGGATTATTTTTTTAAATTCTTCTCTGTGCTTCGTTTCATTCTCTTCACAACATCATGACAATAATGTTCTTCACACAGACTTAGCTACCATTTAGTCATTTTTGGATTTCATCACCTCTTTTGTCTCACCCACCTGTTGTTCCCACATAGAATTGGCTGCAGTCCGGCCCACAGTTGTACGAATGCTGAAAACTGAGAGTGAGGGTTCTCTGCTTCCTCCTTCCCTTTCCCTCCTCCTGCCCCTCCACCTCCCTCTTCTCCGTCCTCCCCCTCCTCTCCGGGGATGTCGGTCGTGTTGGGGCCCCAGGTGGTGGCATTAAGGGGCCATGTCACATTTGTGGGGGAGGCTGGAGTCCGACCAGTGCAGGCACCTTTGGGCAGCAGGCGGGCGAGGCCAGAGAGCAGGTCCACATCCTTGAGAAGCCTCTCCACATCAGCCAGGTCCTTCAATAAGGCTCCAAGGTCAGACTGGGAGAGAGGAACCAAAGAGTGGGGCTGTTCCAGGTGTAGCTGGTTGGAGAGGGTGGAGGGAGAGAGGAAGAAAGGGTGGAGGAAAAGAGCTTGTGAGCAAACATAAACTGAGCACAGGTGAGCACCACCAGCAGGAGCAGGACCTGCAGCCCCTACACAACAAGCCAAACTGCGTGAAGAAACGCTGATTTTTGAGGAGACTCTGCTTTATTTAGTGTTCAGGTTTTAATCACTTGGTCTGTTTATTAGGAGGTAAAGGGACCTCTGCAGATAAAACCTCCTCAACAATTACACTAAAGGAATTCTAAGGTCCTGATCACATTTTTACCATTTTATTTTATTTATTTCACAGTAATTAGTAGCTACTTCTTAAAATGGACAGGTAGAGGGTACTTGCTGTAGCTCTGGTTGGGTGAGAGGCTGTCATCACATAGTTTGTTGGGTACAGGGAAATGGAGATCTGTGTGGGTACATGAGACCCTAAAAAGGAGGGTGGACCATGGGAAGTACCACCAGCTGGTCCAGGAGCTTCACGCCCAATGATGGCTGTTTCAAGTACTGCACTTATATGCTTCCACACATATCCTTGCTTATTAATAGAACTTTCCAGACCTTCTCCCACCCCACCACTTTTCCATGCTGTGTCCAAAATCACTGCCTATTTACTACCATCTGTGATGCATCTCTACCCTCCACCATTTTATTTGAGTGTCTCTGTCTAACTCACACACTGTCCACATGTTGCCCTCAACATTTCCCACAATGGAATAAACAAAGTAGAGTCCATGGCATGTATACCACTTCCTGCCAACAATCCCCCCAATGTGTCACATTTTATCGATGTAAAAATTACACCTGTGAGTGAAGATGATGATTGATGTCTCTATTGACAGCAGCAGCCCAGCAGTTAGTGGGGGCTATTTTACTTTAAAGGAGTGTTAGAATTGAGAGGTAGCTGTCTTAAACTTGTGCACCTGACTACACACAAGATGTTCACAAAATTGTTTCTTGCTCCCACATGATGAAAAAAATACATCTTTCTGAACTTTTGGGCTCCACAATACACAAAGACATGTCATGTAAAGGAAAACAAACATAGCCCATGACAGCTGTGGATGTATATCTGCTGTACCTTCTCGGTGACACTCTGTGGGTTGATCTGCTCTCTCAGCTCGACGCTCAGCAGCCTGAAACGCTCTGACCTTTGACCCTCCCCTCCACTGCACACTGCGCTGCGATAGGCCTGCAGTAGTGGTCGCTGCTTCTCAGGCACCAGCAGGATCTTACTGAGCTCATTGGCCCCACCCTCCCCACAGGTGAGGATCTCCAGCATGGCTCCAGTCAGGAGGACCCCCTGTGGAAGACACAGTCAGACATCTAAAGGTCCTGGCACTTTAATGCCTGCTTATTGTTATTGTCCCTAGTTCCGTCAACATGCAATACTAAACACTTTAAGTAATCTGAGCCTGGAGATCACTTAAGTTCATGTTTTTGTTAGTATAAGAACTTAGATACTCAAGATTTTCATGCAGACATGGAGAGCTACAGAAGACATTAACAAAGGTTTACAGTTAGTAAGGTGACTTTTACATACCGATAATCGACATTTCACTTAAAGTCCATTCTTTGGAGTTGCTGTCTTTCTCATGAACATTTGATTTTTTGTTGAGCAACAAATATTACGTAATGCTTGTCCTATTTTCACATTGGACTGACTTGGTTTGTTAAATTCATGGTGGCTCCTAGTAAATTTGGAATGCATCGATTTATTGGGCGAACATACCAGCCAATATTCGCCCATAATAAGATAACATTTACTGATGGCAGAGGCAATTTTTTTTTTGCTGTGTCACATTAATTTTGCACAGGTTAAATGTTGCGCTGGTTATTTGCGGTTAGACGTGGGCAGTAGTAGCTAGCATACTCAGCTGCTGATTCTGAGAAGAAGCCACTGGCTGGACCTGACTTGTATGGCATGAGGTATGAGGGCAACGGGTGCCATGCATAAATGTGGTCTGTTTTCAAGTTTGCTTTCATTGAGCAGCTGTTAAGTACTAATAAAAAAAAACACATTCATCTCACTAAGAAGTGGGCTATGGGGTACCAGTGATTTTTTTTTCTTTTGATTATAGCATCTGGAGGAGGAGGCGGATTATAAAATGAAAAAAATATAGAAAATTGTATCAGCATCAACTATCGGCCACACATTTCTATTATTATGTAATATTTTGCTAATTACAATTATAGCCGATAAATAGGGCCAATAATACAAAGCCAGACTGCTTTCATTGACTCGTCAAGGGCAGCATCTACACACCTGGCACAGTGGGTGATGGTACATACACCTTTAAACTTGGTTTGCAAGTGGCCAATAAACACAGAGAAGGAGAACAACAACAACTGCAGAAGGATTAATTGAGGGTCTGACCTCCAACCGCCTGACACCTCACCAGATCAACAAACTTCCTGCAGCTGTTAAACAGGTTAGTCACAACGCTGAAGGACCGTCTCCAGAGTGTTAGCACGAGCTAATTAGCAGCAGCGGCTTACATCCAACACCAAGCTTTAAAAAGGTAAGACTCTGTTGTTAAATTTATTAATAACTGCTAGCCGTGTGATGCTACAGTTAGTGATTATTTGTATTGTTACCTGGCAACCCAGTCTGGAGCACGTCTCTCTCTCTCTCTGGCTGTGCGTGTGTGTGTGTTAGGCACAGCCACTAGTTTGTCTGAGTTGAGTGTTAATGTGTGAAGTGAATCAACAGTGCATCATTATTCTGCTTGGTAGTTGTAAGCTAGTCTATTGTGGGACGGTGAGATGGTGCCAGGGTGTGTATAAAAAAACTGCAGTGTGATGATGTAAACATTTCATACACCAGAGGTAACTCAGACCTGCCAATGTACGTGCAACCCGTTCATATGAGTCAGCTGTCACTGTTTGTTAATAGAGACTCCTCTCTGCAGTGTAGTTTATAAACTTTACTGGTACACCAGAGAATTACACAGTAACACTGGGCTTCATAATCTCCCTCTCGCTTACCCGTAACTATAAATTTAATACTGATTAAAAGTCATTTTACTTTCATAATCTTGTATTTATTATGTTCATCTATAGTGTAGGGTTATATGGGGGCAGGAGCATTGAGTGTAGGCCATTTGAAAATACCCCAGAAAATCTCCCTGTTTTTCACAGCCTAATGTTGGCAGGTATGGAAGAGTCAGAACTGTTTTTTTGTGTTTGCTGTGTTAGCAGTAGTGATGTCAGTTTGATTTGGGTCAGTCAGGGCTAAAGAATATGAAATCGCCATATTTTCTCACAACATTTTAGCCTTTCTTACCCTCAGGTGCACATAAACTACAGGTTATACACTTATTTTCAAAATACAAAAATGTGAAATTATAGGTTATCGTATCGTTTATTTGCCATGAGAAGTAGGTAATTATTGGTTATTGGTATCGGTTGAAAAAATCCACATCAGTGCATCCTTAAATTTTATATGTTAAAGTGCTTCACGTATTTTTCCATAAACAGTATGGAGACATGTGCAATAAGATAAATATGATGTAAATGCACAATGAAGGATTAAATTTGTGCTCATAAGGAAACACCTTCAGGGTTATTACCTCTCCTTAGACTTTTCAGACATGACCCTCATTACGTTTAAAAAAAACTTGTACTTGCATATAAAAAAAATTTATCATAACCGCACATATTTATTTTTCTAAATGGGACTTTAAGTTTCATTAAATTTATCCTTACGCTGTGAAACAGAAATAGGATTTTACTAAAACTTTTGTCAATCTATTTAGCTATTTTTCTGTCACACATTACACATATTTTATATGTTATTTCCTGTCATCTTAAAAATCATCAAGGAGACTATGTGACCCACTGCTAAAACTACAAACATTTACTGAAACAGTCTCTATATCTGCCGTTTAATCACTATTCCTCAATTCAGTTATCAGGTTTTTTTTGCTGCCAGACTCTCCTCTTAGTTATTTTGTCACTGTTCGGAGGTGGATCTTGATGATCTCATACAGTCCCCAAATACAGCAGAGGTGAGCAGACGGGTAATCAGGAGCTGACAACGTGTGTGTCGGTATGCGGGGCTGTTAACGGAGCAAAGGCTTGCTCTCTCAGTCCTGCTGTTTGTAAGGTTGCACGCTGCAAGTTATGTTTCAAATCTACTGTAATAATGCAAATGTAAATAAGCCATGGCTCAGTGTACCTCCACTTCTTTCAGACCCTGTTGGTCATTCCTCTGGTTTCCTGTGACTTCGGTGAGGCCTAAAGCCCGGGACATCAGCTGGAGAAGAGCCTGCCTGTGGGCTGCTTTTGTGGGGTCACGTAAGGCTTTGTTTATCAGACCTCCATCCAGATAGTGTACATCTCCCAGCAGCTTCTCCTAGGGGTGGGGGGTGGGGGTGGTTAGGCAGGAGAGGCAAGAAAGACATCACTGTTAGGATCAAATTCACACTTAATCAGTGTGCATACAAATTAATGCAGCTGTAATAATGGCTAAAGGATTTCATCTGTCACTGAGCTGTGTGTGTGCATGTCTTTAGGCATTAAATGAAGTCTTGTCCAAATATCTTATCATCAACAGTGTAGGAAATGAGCAACAAGACAGGTCCCTCGACTCAGGGTTCCCATACCTTTTAAACATTGAATTCAAGGACTTTCCCAGTTCCCTCAAATTTAAGGACCCAACCCATTATAGTTTGGGACACAGATAATGGTTTAGAATTTTTATCATTATACATATATGTGTATATATATATATATATATATCTACATATATGTATGTGTGTGTGTGTGTGTATATATGTACGTATACATATATGTACATACATATATATGAATATATATATATATATATATATATATATATACACATACTTGCTGTATACATCAACTTGCTTGTTAATGTAAGCAGGTCCATCATATTTTTTATTGCTGGTCAACATACTTTTGAGGACTACATTTTGAGTACATAGAACTTCAAGTTATGAGTTAAACTTTAAAACCGAGGTGAGGCGTTTACATTCCACAGACAGAATATTAACTTCATATAAAAATGTATGTGTAGTGCCTTGGAAACACTGCAGATCAATGAGTGCATGTCATATTAGCACTGAGCTGAGCTATCCACAGTTTGTGATGTAAACAACTGTACTGAACTGAACCTTGGTGTTCTGATATGACACTGTGTGTGTGTGCATGTGTGTGTGTATGGATGTGTGTATGAACCTACTTTCAGATGAAGAACTTTGTCTCCAGGTTTTGGTCTGGTGTCTCTTGCCTCCCGAATCCTTCTTTGAGCCCCTCCTCCACCCCTGAGAGATGTACCAAAGATAAGACTGTACACCTACAAGACACACACACACAGACACAATATGCACATGAGTACAACAACAAAAAAAGCTGGCCAGATTACTAGCTTTTGTGGATGGCAGATGCTGCTAAGAATCACTCATTCACCTTCATTCTATCACGCTGGCATCAACACCATCATCACAATAAAACTGTATTTTCATGTGATCACATGTCAGCTGGTTTAAGAAAATAAGTGAAAGTGAAAAAGAAAACAGGAAAACAATCAACAAAGGTATTGTGTGATTTTAAATCTGCACCCTCTCTACATTTTCAAAGAGAACTGTCATTTAATGCATGTGAATGTCAAGTATTATGACAGGCAGTAGAATTTGCTCAATAATAATGTAACTAGAATTACCACCTAGCAGTTGTATGCCTCTGCAAAGGAGTCAAATTGCACAGTTTACATCTTGTTTATGAAAATATGGATGCTTCGAACACGTTTTGTGAAGTGACCTTGACTTTTAACCTTTGATCATCAAATTCGAATGAGTTCAATTTTGAGTCCAAGTGAACGTTTGTGCCAAATTTGAGGAGTTCCCTTTAGGTGTTCTTGAGATATCACATTTCAAGAGAATGAGATGGACGCAAGGTCATGGTGACCTTAACTTTTGACCACCAAATTCTTATCAGTGCATCGGTGAGTCCAAGTGGACATTTGTGCCAAATTTGAAAAAATGCCTTCAAGGTTTTCTTGAGATATCGGGTTCATAAGAATAACACAGACTGGGCCACAGTGATCTTGAACTTTGACCTTAGACCACGAGAATCTCATCAGTTCATCAATGAGTCCAAGCAGACCTTTGTGCCAAATTTGAGGACATTGCCTCAAGGCGTTCTTGAGATACCGCGTTCACAAAAATAGGACTGATGGACAATGTGAAAATGAGCTAAAATAAAAATTCTGACAGGACGGATAATACGATTTGAAAAAACAGGGAAAAAGTATTGTGACAGGAAAAGTTTTTGCCTAAAGGGCTCAAAACTTTATTGTTATGTGCTGATGTGTCTTAAAGATGTGTCTCTGAACTGAACTATGAGAAAATTGGCTGAAGAACCAAAACATACAGTACATGTTTTGGAACTGCAGTCACATTGTTCCTGCAAGAAAAAAAGGCCATAAGTGACACTGTAACTAAAATGAGTATTAGCTATATATTTGTATGTACATAAGTGATGTTTATTTTTACCCGTATGTCTATTTCTGTGTAAGTATACATTGACAGCAATGAAAAACCAGAGTCAGATTCCTCGTATGTGTACACATACTTGTCTCATAAAGCTGATTCACAAATTGGGAATAAGTAGACAAACAACCAAGATGCATCTGGTCACCTGGGGGATAACCTAAAAATATGGCTATAGTAATAAAAGGTAGGGTTTTAACAGAACCTATAAAAGTGAACAGGGTGCTTTAGAATAGTAAATGCGGCTCTATTTTACATAATGTTCTCCTACCAGCCTTTACTATAAAATCTTGGGTTGGACTCAAGTGGGTTCAGTGTTCTTTTTCTTTGTAATAATTACAATTGAAAACAAAACCCTACAACAGTGTGTTAGTGAAGTGAATCACCTCTCTGAGGCTGACAGGAGTGTTGAGCAGCAGGCTGGTTGTGGAGTTGGACAAGGAAAGATTCTTAACCAGGAACTGCTGGAAAACTGATTGGTTCTTCAACACACTTGCCAACGTGAAGCCTGTATCAAAACACACACACACACCACAAAAACAAACACATTGTGATTTAAAAGTCAGCTTTATGTTATTCACATATAACATAAGGTAGAGCTTTCACTAACAGTGGTCGCTCTATACATCAAAATATCCTCTGATATACAGTGGCACGCAAAACTTTGGGCACCCCTGGTCAAAATTTCGTTTACTATGAATAGTTAGGTAAGCAGAAGATGAAG
This sequence comes from Epinephelus moara, assembly GCF_006386435.1. Taxonomy (NCBI): domain Eukaryota; kingdom Metazoa; phylum Chordata; class Actinopteri; order Perciformes; family Serranidae; genus Epinephelus; species Epinephelus moara. The sequence continues at coordinate 7,066,162 of NC_065513.1, forward strand.
TGGGCCCTATTTCAGAAAGCAGGATTTGTGAAAAGCCAGTTCAGCGTAACCCTGAGTCAGTTACTATGGCAACTTACTCCGTGAAGCAAACCTGCTGGCTCGCATCTAAGCTATCTTTTTATAGTCTTCTCCTGCTTTGTCGGCATCAGTTATTTCAGTTTTCAGAGTGCTAGGCAGCTGTTTAGAGGAGCCCATGGCTGCTGATTGTTGGGACAAGGTTTCAGGAGTCAGAGTAGCTGCATTACCTGGCCTTTCCTAATGGTGATTGTGAGCAAGTCATATCCTAACAAGCTTATCTGAGACCCTGGTAAAAGTGCTCAAATGTCTTGGAGTGCCCAAACGTTTGCATGTTGCTCCTTTCCTTTTTTCACTCTAAAATTGTACAAAACAAAAAAAATGCACCCACCTTGCTTAAAATGTTGAAAAGCAAGTTTCATCTTTAACTTCATGCCTTTTAGGAGATCTTCTACTTACTTAACTATTCTCAGTAAACAAAATTTTGACCAGGTGTTCCCAGACTGTTGCATGCCATTGTGCAGTTCCATGGTGGCTCAAAACATGTGTACACTCTGCTTGTGACACACACTGGGACACCTGGATGTGTTGCAGGTGAGTGACATACTCAGAGGTATAATGTATAAAGTAATAATAAGTTGTTCCAACACTTGAGTATATTTTGGGAATATCTGTACTTGACATTTTCGTTATTTCATTACATTACTATTTCCAACCAAGCCCAGGCTGCATGTTAGAATAAATGCTACATGCTAGTGACTACATTCCACTTGAAGATAAGACCGACTTCATGATGGAAGCAGAAAATGGCTTCCAACAGCAGAGAGGGCGAGTAATGACTCAAGGAGATACAGATGAGTGAAAGGTAAATGCGTGGTGACTACTCTACTGCAGTGTATCAGGCCTGGAGCTCAAAGGTTTTCTCTAAATCCTTTAAATTGTAAAGAAGACCTTGCTTTTCATCAAGTGTAATGTGTGCTCCATTTTTAAGGTGGTGTACATGTTAAGATGGTGCTGGAAATGGAGACTAGTCCAAGACAAAATGCAAATAGTAAATTTCAGAAGAAAATAAATAGAGAGAAGTTCAGCTGTTTTTAATTTTGGTTCATTAGTGCTGTCATATACTGACCAGTATAAATATCTTAGCCTGACACTGGACAAGGATGTCATCTAAAGAAGCTGTCAGTGTTCAGTGTTCGGTGCTCAGTTAGCAGGTAGAGCGCTGGGATCTGTACTGAACAAAGTTAAACAATGTGGCAATTTAGGTTTCTAAAACACACAAATCTATAACTCACGTGTGTGTCCTGAGTCTGACTATGCCTCTGATGTTTGGGGTTTCCGAGAACATACAAGTTGTCACACAGCTCATTAAAGAGCGATTCGATCTTTCCAGGGTGTCAATAAATTAACTTCAGTTTTGGCCATTAGTGGAGATATGGAATGGGAACCTCCAAGCATTTGACATAAATGTCAAATGCTCCGGTTTTGGGATGGACTTGTGAAGATGTCCAATCAGTGATTCACTTTTTTAGTGAATCTCTGATTGGACATCTTCACAAGTCCATTAAACTGAAAGAATTTTACTCAGAATAGAATCTTATTAGATATTTAAATGGGACATCTGCCACTGTCATCCCTGGGCTAATGATAATAATCATTAATGTATTTGAACAACTTGTCATTTATTTTCCATAACAGGTTAATCTGTGATATCCAGGAGACTAGGAGTGAAATGTTTCTCATGTTTAGAGAAAAATGGTCTGTTGACATATGGTTTATATCAAAACTACAAATTTACTGTCTCATAAAAAAACAGCTACAAAGTGGAACCTTACATGAAGTATAGATAGAAGCTATAAGTGACATTCTCTAAAATGAGAACGTAGCAGAGAACAGAGCAGAGCTGCTGTCCGTCTCCCCATTAAGAAAAACACTGTGCACACGGGGAGCAACCTTACTTTGTTGATGATGTTAGAAGCAAAAAGTTTAGTTCTGTTTTTGTCTGTTAAGTTTATAATTACAGTTTCTAGTTTTGCTGCTTAAATGTCCCACGATATTTGCTGCAGTGACATTACTGCTCTTACTGCATTACTCTCAGCAACAAACCGCTTACTTCTCTGATATGCAGAATCCGCCGTATAAACAGTACCAGTGTGCCAGGTGCAGACACACCTGGCTTTTAAAGGGAATGGGAGATGATACTCTGATAGGTTGAATTTATGAATTAATTCACACACAAATATGATTCATTAGGGGGTTGAATATAATCCCTTTGCCCCTGTGCCTTACTTATTTACCAGATTATGCACATAAGTGTTTGGACACACCATAAATGCACGTGCACCATGCACTCTAGGCCAGTGGTTCCCAACTGGAGGGTCATGGTCCAAAAGTGGGAAGCAGGTCCATTCCACATAGACCACGAGTGACTTGCAAATGTGTCAAGTTTGTAAAAAACACACTTTATTTTAACGTGCAGTGAATTTCTGGCAGAGAGCTTTTATTTTGAAGTACCGTTTCCTGCTGTAGAGTGAATGACTACTTGACAGAGACAGCAAACTAGTTTGACAACATGGCCAAACTCAAGCATGACGCTGAATGTATTACACTGTGTGGACCTTGAACCAATGACTAAGGAGAAATCTGGACAAGGTGGCTGGACCAGTTGGGAACCACTGCTTTAGGCCATGTGCTGTAGATCATTTAAATAGGGCCCTCCAACTTTCTGGAGTATTTTTGATAGCAGACCAAAAAGTTTTCATTTACAGTAATTATCTTTGATACAGATAAGATTTAAGGTCTCTGTTTTATTTCTGCCAAAAATGTAGCTGACTAAACATTTTAGCAAGTGATGTCACCTTTGTGATCATGACTACATCATTAGGTGACAGGAACCTAGAAGAGCTAGTCATCACGCCAACTCGTTAAAGAACGGCTTTATGTCAGACCTTGACTGTTGTTGAAGTTGTAGTCCGGGGGTAAAGGGGTTGAGCTGAGAGTCTCCAGGTGCTGCTGCAGGGTCTCAAGCTCTTGACCCAAACCGGGCCGGTCAGAAGTAAAGAGGCGGTTCTGTTCAACCACTTCACTGATGCGCTCCAACAGCTGGGTTACACTAACAGAGAGCAATACAATGGAAGAAACGTGGTCCCATTGTTAGTCCTTTTCTTCAAGAGAAAGTACATTTACAAATAACTCAGCGTAAGAAAGCAATGTATCAAGAAAGCGCTGATTATTGTGCATGAGTAATTTTGGGTTCCTATGATGAAAATTAAGTAAGGGAGAGGAGAATAGGGCCACAAAAAGGGAAAGAGGAAGGGAAAAATGAGTGGGGCAAATAGTGTAACAGGAGAAGAAATCAGATGTGTATTCATCAAGTATCTCAGAATTCTTCCTAGGAACACGTTGAAAGTTAATCTAGGACTAAGTAGAAATACATCCATGTCTGTGAAAACATGAGTGCTTCACACACATTATCCCAGAAGAAGCACAGAAGATCTATACAATCAGCAAAGTTTCAAGATCAGTGTCACTAATTCAGTATCTGACCAAATGTCTCCCCTTCTGTTCCTGAGTTAGGACATTGAGTAATGGCCAGAAGAGTGTTTTATGTAGAACATTATGATGTGACAGTGAAGTTGTCCTTTGGCCTTTTGGATATTAAATGTAATAACTTAATCATTTTATCCTAACAGACGTTTAAGTGTGAAGTTTTGTCAAAATTAGAATATGAATTCTTGACCTATGGCCAAAAACATGTTTTGTGAGGTTACAGTGACCTTAATCTTTGATCACCAAAATCTAATCACTTCATTCAGTCCAAGTGGACATTTGTGCAAAATTTTAAGATATTCCCTACAGGCGTTTTTGAGATATCGGGCTCTAGTTTCGCAGACCTTGTGCGGCGGAGGCGCAGCGCACCTGCGCTTCGCCAACTGGGTGTGGCCAGGCGGATTTTGTAAGTTTGGCACACCGTGCGCCCTGGCGCAGCTACTCCTCTTTCCCACCTCCGTCCCTCCTACCGGCGCAAGTCGGAAAGAGGGAGGAGAGAAGATGTGGAGTGGGTTTTACACACATCACACCAATCAAATGAGCGCCTCTCCTCACCCTTAAATGCGCCGCGCAAAGGCGTAATGAGAGAGTACTCAACTCGCCATGGCAGAAGAGAGTAGCAGCGTCAGACAGCCAAACTTCTCCCAGGAGGAAACTGATGTTTTGGTCCGGGAGGTCCAAGCTCGCAGTGTCCGAATATACGGAACTGCGAGCAGACCTCCACGGGCTGATGATGCAAAGGTAGCCTGGGAGGAGGTCACCACAATTGTAAATCAATGTTGCGTTTCTCTCGTGCGCGCGCTCTCTCTTTCTCTCTCGCAGTCTCACTCTGTTTCTTTTCTTTTGGCTTTTCTAAGATGACAGATGCTGAATATATACTCCCTATCTGATGCTGTGGCTGTTTGTGGTTGGCTGAGAGGGATGTGAACCCATTAGTTTGCAGCTGTGTTAATCAAATCAGGTTGGGTTTCCATTACGCGTGCCAAACGGTGCCAAACGTGCCAATCCCCTTTGATCTGACATCAGATGTGACGGGACAGTCGATATAGAGATACATTTATGTGCTAATTGCAGATAGTTGCATTGAATAGTGGTTTTTTGGGTATTTATTGCATCGTTAATGTGCCTGACATTCTGGAAACCTGCCTGTGAGGTTTTGGTAACGTGTGCACACTGTCCGCCGGTCAGCCAAACTTCGGCTTACACCGGCTGCGCTCCCCCTGCGCTGACAGTAGACCTGGTTTCAGCTGGCGAGTTTTTGGCGCACCTTCGGCGAAGCCTTTTGGCACGAAACTGTCACTGCGCCAAGCTGGATCTGTCGACACCTACCCCTGCTGTGCCACCACACCCATCTCAGCGCACCTCGGTCTGCCAAACTACCAAACTGAGCGCGCCTCGGGTTGCGCTGCTCGAAACTAGCTCTGCGCGGGGTTCGCCACCCTGCGCCACCCTGCGCTGCGCCAGGAAACTAGAGCCCATCGTGTTCACAAGAATGAGACATACTTTGGATGTGACTTTGAATCTTGCTAGCATAACGTTAGTTTTCTCGCTAATAGCTGAACCAAAGGTTTTTATGAGCTGAGCACACTAGAAATATCTCCAGTTGCCAAGTTGCATTGAAGGTTCATCCTATGAATTTCCCCTCGGGGATTAATAAAGTATATAAAATTAAAAAAAAAAAAAAAAATTATTTACTGGAGTAGTGAATAACTTGTCCACTCCATAAGAACCTTATTGGGCAGTAATGATTGTTCCAGGTATTTAGAAAACCCTAAGTTGTTACCAGGGAAACTGAGTTAAGGCTTGTAAAAAACTTTACATTTTGATTGCAAAAAGAATATAAATGATGTTCTCACTTTTTATTTCTTTGGTAAGGGGCCGTGGGATAAGTGAGATGATGTCCAACAAAATCAGTTTTTAATGGCCTTTGCAGAGGCAAAGTGGAGGTGTGAACTGTCCACCACTGTGCATCGGACGGTTCACGCCTGCACATTGGCCATGAAAACTGATAATGGACACCTTGTTGGGCATTATCCCTTACTTATTATGCAGACTGTTTATTAGATACTATTTTATCTCTTTATTATCATACCAAACCAAAGTGTGGGACACTCTGAGTAAACAGTATCACTCACTGGTAAATTAGACCAAGAATGTACTCATTTATTTATTTATTTATTTATTCATGTAATATATTCATTGTTATTTGTTATGTTTGTATTGAGCATGTAAATCCCCAACTACTCCCTCCCCGCTAGTTGTTACCTTCCTGGAACTATTAATAGGTATGCAAGCTCCGGCTCTAGTGTGTACATGCCACAGATATATTTCAGATTGCTATTACAATTACGTTACGTTATATTCCTCGATTAACTTGTATTTTGCTACTATTGAGTCATCAGTCAATGGACATAATTTGCTCATTCACAGTCCAGTGTCACTGCTGAGAAACAGCAGACTCAAGTGAACTGCAACACACAACACCAATAGAGATTAAATGGGTGTTCTGGGTCAGACATGTGATTTCATTACTGTTTTCAAGATTTTTGTCAAACAAGACAAGGTTTTGGAACAAAGAAACCACTCAAGACAAAAAAACTGTTCCAAGTTATGAGGCTGAGTGACTGCTGACAAAATCTACTTACGTTGAGTTCTTGTACTGCAGGAAGCCAAATTCATCCCTTTGTCCATCCGGGCACAGTGACTGCATGATGGGAATGATGCCAGCTGAAGTGAGTGGGGCTGCGCTGTAAAAGGCTGGACATGAGGGAGGGATAACGGGGCAGGAAGGACAAAAAGAGAAAAGACAAAACCACAGACAAAGGAAGAGGATGTGGCAGAGGTATGCAGAAGGATGTAGAAAAAGAGGAGGATGAGGACCAAACAGACAGCGAGGATGAGAAAGCAGAGGGAGAGACTGTGTTAAAGTTTGAAAGGAAGAAAGATGTCAGGCGAGCCACCTGAAGGCAGCACAGCAGCTAATGGCCAGAGAGGCTCCCACATGTCAATGCTGAATACACAGGCCTTTTATCATTTTGTTGCACAAAAACAGCTCATGATATTTTTCCTCATCTGTCTATAAATGCTGACTGGACAAGCTCTCAACCAGGGAAAAAGAGAAACTTCAGCTCTTGCTTATAGCACAATGTTTCCATGGTTACTGCCTCTGAAGCTTGTCTGAGTGTGGACCCTGTGCATTTGCCCACAAAAACACACACACACACACACACTCTCTCTCTCTCTCTCTCTCTCTCTCTCTCTCTCTCTCTCTCTCTCATATTCGTCCACCTATCCCTCTCTGAGAATGGAATAAATGAAAAGCAATCCTGCCTGATGCACAAACACATCGGCATCTGTAACAGGTGTGCAAAGACCTAATTATTTATTAACAGTATCATACAACAAAGTTGTAACAAAATTAAGTATCTCTTAATGTCTGATATAAATACAGAATATGAAAAATAAGATTGTTATCTCTATTGGTTCTATTAATTTACTATAGCCTGTGTGGTAATAAGAAGTAATAATATTTACGTCTTCCTCTCTCTTGATAACAACTGAGCAAAGTCCTTCCGCTGTCAAGACCACAAGGTGAAGCTGAAAGCTCCTGCAGAAATTTAGTAAGTGATCCTTGAGTTAAAAATGATTTGTCACAAATCCTATATTTCTGAGACCAACAATTAACCGCCAGTCTCTGGAGGCCTTTTAATATATGTATTCAAAACATATTATGTTTTGAATACATATATTAAAAATATTAAAGAAAGACTTTACCCCCAAAATGACCATTTGTACTGTATATCAGTCACTCACCCAGTGTTATGTCGAATTTGCAAAGAAAACGTTTTAATTGCAAGCCTCCATGATGAGCCAAGAATCCAAAAATGCGCTGATGAAATGAAGTCATAGGGGACCACGTTTAACAGCAGCAAAACTATATTGAAACATCCGTTTACAAACCCTCACACAACTCATACAGTATAATACAAGTCTCATTTATCCAGTCGTATGCTCACTTCCCAAACAGACAGCCCTTTGTGACAGGGAACCGTACAGAAAGTGAAACTTACCTATGCTCTCTTCAAAGCCAAACTCTACAGACAAAAACAGGAATTTTACCACCCTGCACACAGGAGCCGCTGGTCTGCCAACGCGTGCGTCGGTAGCTTGTTTGTGTTTTTGTGTGACTTTGGCTAATCTGGACTAACCATTTGAAAACACCAAAGTCACATAATAACACAAACTAACTAACTGATCAAGGCAGTGGTACTGTAGACCAGCAGCTCCCCTGTTCAGCAAGGTCAATGTTCTGTTTTTGTCCATGGAGTCTGGCTTTGAAGAGAGCATAGATATGTTTCACTTTCACTTTCAGGAAGGGCAGTCTGAGAAGTACTGAGCACACACCTGGATAAATGAGACTTAGATTATGCTGCACAAGTTGTGTGAGAGTTTGTACACAGATTCTTTGATATTGTTTTGCTGTAGTCACACACAGACCCCTTTTACTTCAGCTCATCAAGAATATTCTCTGTTTTTTGATTCTTGTTCATCAGGGGCATGCAAGAAAAACAAAGTTTTCTTCAAGAATTTGACGTAGCACAGGGTGAGCAATTTATATACGAATGGTTATTTGAGGGATGAAGTATTCCTTTGAGATTGCTTGTTGATGATTTGTACCTTCAGAATAAAATGAGAAACCTAGCTTTCCGCCTTTCATAATTAAATGTATTGTTTTTCATTGTTGATATTGATGTTGATTTTCTTTATCCCATTCAAATCACAACACAGAAAACAAAGTAAACGTGTATTGCAAAGCAGCATCGTTAGTTTTCATGAGGAGGTGCAAAAGAGCTCGTCTTTTCTGAGATGAGGTTGCACCATCCATGCCAAAATGAGAAGCAATCCACTGTTCAACCACAGCTCAGGGGCTGAACTTTTTGCCAATTAAACAGATAGTAGCAACACAAAGACACTCACACATGGCCAGTAGGCACATTTCTGGGGTCTCACAGGTGAGAAAATACACCTAGTGTGTAATTTGAGGGATTGATTAATTCTCAAGAGAAATTAAACTCCTCCTTCGGCATGACTGTAATCATGTGCAGAATATATTTGTTTATGCCTTAATAACAGCCTTTGTTAACATTTTGTTAAAATGTGCAGCAGCTATTTTTGAACCCTTAATTACATCCTCTATCACTTCTCCTTTTCAACATATTAAGTTATTAAAGTTCAGCAATTAAGCAAAGTAAAAGAGTGGCTCATGAGTTTGATCCTAGAATAGAAATAAAGCTGCACTTACACTCCTGCTGTTAAACCACAGGAGGAGACCGTTAAAGTTAGAGACCCAAACATCTTAAGTTAGCTTTATCTGAGTTTAGGCTTTCTACCTATGATTTCAGACATGTAATACAGAGGTGTTTTATTAGCAATAAAAGGCTTTAGTAATCAATTATTAACCGATAATTTAATGATATAACCTCCTTGTGCATTTGAATGATGGAAGTGGGTTCTGGTAAATTTGGACATGAAGTAGGTCAGTTTATTCAGTTCATTGACATCTTGTCCTCTCTGACCAGCAAGCTGTGAATAAAGATCACCAAGTCAGGGTGTCAAAACCAAGCCAGAATCTATCATTGAGTTAAACATAAATCATAGAGAGACAGTGTTAAGTACATAAGCCACTGTATGGAACAAGAATTATATGGAATGAACAGCAAGTCATTAAATTAAGCCAGTTGTTTTCACAGACAAATAGTCAACAGTCAAATACACAAAGTGCCCAACTGACTCTGTGCCTGCAAATCATCCAAACACACAGAAACCACACACCAAGACACACAGGTAAGGACTGACTGCACATTTTATGTCACAACAAGCACACATGTCTTGTATAATTCAACAGTTAGGACACTGCAGAGAAACAGAAAGAGTGAGGGCCTGTTAGAAGCTTTAGTTAAATGCGCAAAGAAATCATTAAATAAATTAATAATTAAAGACTGGATGTGTGAGTGCTGAGAGGAACACACACTGGGGAGGTAGATACATATTCATCTTCACCTATGTTCACACACATTCACAGCTGATACCCAAACCATTCAGTCATTCAGTGGCTCATAAAAATTGAGGAATGTTGAAAACTAGATGTTAGGGGAAGGAAATGTGAAAAAAACAAGAACAGTCATGTAGAAAGTAAACAAACAAAAAAAATATATAAATTACTCTGTTCAAACATTACATTTTTGTATGTAAAGTACCGGAAAAAGGTACCCAAATTCTAGGTACAGGTACGAGTATGTGAACAGTTCCCAACCCTATGGAGCAGGGGTTTTTCATCTTTTACATATACTCTGTCTCTGCAGTGTGTGGTTGCTGCCTGCTTCACAGTGTTCATACTGAGTTTTGCCAGTAAAAACTGAGCATAGTGTTAGTTCAAGCAGGATACGATGTCAAGCTCAGCTTACATCCCAGCTACATCAGCTTATCTCAAACAGCCCAATTAACTGATGGAGCAGCTGACTGATGGAAGGGAGTTAGCTGACAGGTCACATGATTCCTTTCGAACCATTTCTAACTATTTAAACTGCGCTGGCTTGCCTACTGTTGCTGCTTCCTTTGCAAGCTGCTTTGCAACCCACCTCCACCCCAGCTCCTCCTTTTCATGTTGTGTCTGACTTATCAGTGTCATTTCTGTTTGTCATTGATGCTTGCTCTGTTCTGTTCCCAGGGGGTCTTTGCTGGTGTTTTCCCTATGTTAGGCTTTCCATGTAGGCACATAGGGGCAGGGAGGATTGCTCTTTCTGCATCAGGCTTTCCACGTTCGCGCATGGAGGGGCAGAGAGGTGTGCTATGTCTGCCTTAAGGCTTTTCCATGTAGGCACGTGGAAGGGTGGAGAGATGTGCTCTCTCCGCCTTAGGCTTTCTACATAGAAGAGCGGAAAGGTCGGGCAGAGAGGCCCCTGAACAGAGCCATACCGCCAAATGTAATACTGCAGATGGAAATAAAGTTTTCTTTGGCCAAAGTGGTCCTGACTAAAATTCAGTTAGTTATGCAGGGTGTGGAAGCGTAGGCTATTGAATTAATTAACTAGATTGTTCTAACTACAGGATGCATTGATTTGATTGAATTATTTTAATGTGAAATGTAAGTTTTGTCTGTAGCATCCAACTGACAAAAACTAGACCATTGAGCTGAGCAGTGCCAGTGCAGGCAAGCGTGGCTTCCGTGGTCAGTGTAGCACCTTCAGTTGATTATATTGGCAATGCTTTACTGCTGGCATACTGCAGCAGATGTGATTAGGTGGTCCAACACCTGACCTCTTCCTCCACAAAGCATCCCGTACCCATCTTGACAGCATCTGGACACAACTGTAGCATGTCTTTTGGGGGGAAGTCAATTCTATTATTAAGGGAAGACACCTCAAATACCTCAAAATAAAAAAATAAAAAAAATACTAAGTTATGAGCCGCTGAGTGACTGAAGCGTGCAGATTTGTGGAGATGGCCTTCCATAATACAAAATATGGATCAGGGTTAGGTGAACATATCGGGCTCTAGTTTCGCAGACCGGGCGCAGCGGAGGCGCAGCGCACCTGTGCTTCGCCAACTGGGTGTGGCCAGGCGGATTTTGTAAGTTTGGCACACCGTGCGCCCTGGCGCAGCTACTCCTCTTTCCCACCTCCGTCCCTCCTACC
>NC_065513.1:7077929-7079563 GCF_006386435.1 Epinephelus moara
GCACCTTCGGCGAAGCCTTTTGGCACGAAACTGTCACTGCGCCAAGCTGGATCTGTTGACACCTCCCCCTGCTGCACCGCCACACCCATCTCAGCGCACCTCTGTCTGCCAAACTACCAAATTGAGCGCGCCTCGGGTTGCGCTGCTTGAAAGTAGCTCTGCGCGGGGTTCGCCACCCTGCGCTGCGCCAGGAAACTAGAGCCCATAGTGTATGCACACAGAGAAACACATAACCACAAAACAGGATTAACACATTCTGGTTAAGTTAACCAAGAGATCAAAATGATTTTAATGAATCATGTCAGCCAGGATCAGATGCGAGGATAGAATTAAGTGATGATAAACTTACACACTGGTGCATCCAACACGTTGAGAACATGCATCACGCACAGGAAAGAAAAGAAACACAGCCGGAGAGAAACAAAGAAAGAACAGCAGAAACAAGACAATGGTGAAGTAAAACAACAAAGACAAAAAGCATCAAAATAAATTGGGTGCTACAATGGCTACAGGCAACAGTAAGTGCACTGAGAACAAAATAAAACGTGAATAAGTCAACTAAGGACAGTGCAACACAATGTGAAAAGGTGAACAAAGGACACAAAAGCTACAGCACATGGTGAGAGGCAAATCACATATTTGTAACAGCAGCAAAAATATGCATTTGCCTGTTTAAAATGCATGACCATACTGCACAGCACTACATAATATCTTTATGACTGCAGGCAGATCTGGTAAACTTGAGTCAGCATTACTGTTGACTTCCTACACTTAAAACAACATGTTGTTAATGTGGAGGGAAGAACAGAAAATTTCATTCTAACACTATTATGTCCGTGCAGTCCACCATCCATCCATCAGCCCTCCCTTCCCACACTCCCCCACTCACAAGGTGCATTTCAAACAGCTGCAGCATTTACTCTTTTCCTCATCACTTTCTTGTAGCCATATCTGTCGGAGATATTAAGAGGAGATGGGTACTGATCTTCTTAGTAAATTGTAAAGCAAATTTAACAAGGGCCCTATTTTTGTGGCAGTACAACCACCACCTCAAGTAGCATTCTTGACAGTTTGATGTTTTCCTGACCTTGAAATTCTCTTTGCCTGTCTATGTGGTATTTTGGTACCCAAGGCAGAACACACGCTGGTTCAAATAAGGCAGCGCTGAGAATAGACTGAGTCACAGTGTTTGTTTACGATGACTTTCAGGTAAAAAAAACCCTGCGTCACATACATAAAATGAAACGGTTCTGAGCAAACACTGCCTCAATTGGTTAGTTTTTAGCCATCTACAAAAAGACCCACCTAAAAAAATCAATATCAGTTTAAAGCTATAGTTGGTAATCCTGTTCAGAAACACTTTTTGTTATACTGGGTGAAATGGTCCTTCCATCCTGAGAGTAGTCAATACATAATGGGTCTCATTCATGAAACGTGAGCAGAGGGAATTTGTGTGTAAACTGTTCACAGACGGAAATTTACGTGCATGTCCGCACTCATCAATATTTTAGTAGCTCCGATCTTTTTGTAGCTACTAACAAAATCTACTCCTGCTCCTGACCACTCGTAGTGCTTGTGTAAATTTAGTACAGCACATAAATATTGTTTGTCACTATTGGAAATTACAATTTTAA
>NC_065513.1:7083368-7086052 GCF_006386435.1 Epinephelus moara
CGCTGTCACTTTACGATGGATTGGCATTCATGATCATACACGTGTTTACGATCAAATCTGAGTTTGCCGCAGCGTTCCTGAATCCGGAGTAGGTTTTTAGTAGCGTAGGCTTTTATGTGCAAATCTACACACAGATTTACTCACTTTTCATGAATGAGACCCAATGTGTTCAGAAAAAGGAACGAAAAAAATCCGACCTCTGTGGCAGCTGCAGGCCTGTAAAAACTCTGACCANCACAGATTTACTCACTTTTCATGAATGAGACCCAATGTGTTCAGAAAAAGGAACGAAAAAAATCCGACCTCTGTGGCAGCTGCAGGCCTGTAAAAACTCTGACCAATCCCTGCCTCTCGGTGTGAGTGGAAAGAACTAATCAGATGCCTTCATGTCTCGTCCTTATATATCGCTCTGGTCCTGCCCACGCCCCCCTCTGTCGCTCCCTCCCTCCTCTCTGCGTGCACTCATCACGTGTCACCGTTGCCGGAAATATTCAGCACACTCCTCAGCAGAAATACCGAGTTAGCCGGAGAATAAGTTTGCTGAACAATGGCAGAAAAAATGCAGCCAAAAGTACCACTTCCAGCATTACTTGTAACAGCTCGCCCCACTAAACAGGCTAAGAAAAGAAAGTCGGAGGCAGAAAAGGCTGCAACGAAAAAGGCTTTGGATAAAGCGAGAGGACAAACCAGAGTCAACAGCAGCTTTTGAACGGTGGAGACAACTGAGGGAGCTGAAGGGCCTGAAAAGTGATGCAGAGGTTGCTGTCTTTCTGTTAGACAGGTAATTATTTGTTTTGCTTCGGGGGGATTTGTTATTTTCATGGAATATGTAACGTTATCCAACTTAGCTACTTTTGTAGCTCGTATTAGCCCAATGCTAACATTAGCTTCTCTGTCGGTGTACTGCAGGATGCGCGTTCAAGTTTGTGGGGGCGTGGCTTTGGACGGAGCACTGACGGGAGGGGGAGGTGGGTGGTGGAGCTTAGAGGAGATGCCACTTTCAAATCTTGCTAGTTCTCCAACATTACCAACTATAGCTTTAAGTGTACGCTATATTTACAATATTTTCACTAATTTTCCTTGCCATTGAACACCCCTGTCCAATGGAAGCTATTAGCTGAAATCCACCCGACTCCATCGACAAAAACAGTCATTATACTTTGCTGGCCTCCTGCCGCCTCCACTGGTTACTGTGTTGCTCCACAGCAATACATAGTTTCGATGCTGGTGGATTCGGTTTATCAAAGACGCTAGCAAAGCAACATACTTCATAACATAAGCACAGCAGAAATGTCAGATAGGTGGGACAACAGTGTTTAACTTAAACCCCTTTTCAACCAAGCAGTACGGTATGGTTCAGTTCAGTTTGGGTTTTACCATTTCCACTGTGAAAAGTTGTGGATGGTACCAATGGAACCGTTCCTTACCGTCCCCATTTTTGGTCACCTCTCTGTTGGGGTACCTACTGTAGCATACAGATCTGGTACTAAAAGGTGGAACTGTGAACACTGCTCTCCGTTGATTGGTCAGTCACTTTGTCTCAAGGTTGAGTTGTGGCTGGTTTTGAAGCTCATGTAACCACTGTTCATACTGTGGCAAGTTTTACATATATTAGTAAACTATAACCATAAAATCAAAGGATGTTTTCCTGCCTCTTGCAGCAGCTGTAGTCTGAGAAAAAAACTCAATTCACTGGGCCGACTGCTGGCAATTTTTAATGTAGAACGTTTACTTGTAATGTTATTCAATGCATGAGTTGAGAATCTGAATCCATCAGCACACCTTAAATTTCAATATGATAACTTTGACCATTACTTTAGTTTTTATTGTCTGTATTTGATGACACAGACTTTTAGTAATGAGTGGATCTTCAAGCATTTAAAAATGAATTTTGACTGGATTACATGAACCGCCTATATTCCAACTCTTGCAGAAAAAAAAAACAAAAAAACATTGCGGAGCGTCATTTTTTGTGGGCTACGTGAGAAGAACCAAATGCGCAAATCCGCTATTTTTCTACATATCCCATCGAGAGAGACCCTCACTCCAGCCTGTTCTACTTTGCTGTAAAAATGTCGGTGTGCAAGCTTGTTCTCTGGACAATAAACAAGGTGCAGACTTCAATTTGTGTCACCCATGATGAGGAAATACAGTGAGTGCTGGATGGAGCAGTGAGTAACAACGGCCCCGCCCACATTTAAGAGGACTGTTTGCAGTGGAAACATTAAATGGACCTAGGGTCTAGGTAACATGTCTGAAGGGTTACTTTTGGTCACAGCTGAAAATGACAAAAGAAATAAACAAGTTTGCCAATTTCACATATCCCCACAATTGAAAACAATTGCCAAGTGATTGTTGTTGCTAGCGCCATGTCACAATGACTTGTTTTTTCTCAGAAAGATGTCTGTTTCTAGAGCAACATCAATCCGCTGCCACTAAGATTTTCTTTTTTAACCAGAGCAAATAAAAATACCTTTAACAATTGCACTGCAATAATGGAATAATGCTTAGAATAGAGTTCTCAACGGGCCCAAAAATTCAACCCGAAACCGAAATGACCCAAGGGACTTGAAGCCCGAAACCGGCCCGGCCCGACATCATCACATACATCACTGGGTCCGAGTCCAACTGAACCCGAGTTGTTTTTTTGTTTAAATGGAAGGGGGAAAAAATGATGCTCCCCC
>NC_065513.1:7086552-7134026 GCF_006386435.1 Epinephelus moara
AGTGTGAAGGATGTTCAGTCGGCTAAGCGTGCAGTAGCCTATCTGCTCAGGGCTGCCAAAACCTTTCCATAGTGCCATTTTGAAACAGGATGTGCAAATGTTGTCAAATGTGTGCCATTGCCTCTTTATTGTGCATAAAAAAGCATTGTAAGACACACAAACTAACAATGAGTTGAGCAAGAGAGAGGAGAGGAGAGGAGAGGAGAGGAGAGGAGAGGAGAGATTATTTCAATATTTAAAGATAGCAAAGGCACTGAGTCTCTTTTGCAGTTAAAAGACACCAACAGAGTGATGAGTCTGTCTGATGTAGCATTAGCTGCCCACATCATTACAATAAGAATCAGAATAGTTTTAGCATTTGATCTGAGTTTGGTCTGAGTTTGGTCTGAGTTTGAGAGACTCTTTGTGTCTCTTTGTGGCTGTTCACATTTACAGAGAGAGTGGGTCCTCATTTACGGAGAACACTATGTTGCATCGCCATGTTTCTACAGGAGCCCAGAACGGACAAACCATACACTGGCTCTACAGAGGGCAATACGCATTCTTGCATCAGCCGCTGAAGTAAGTAGCCGCTCTGCGGCAAGAGTGTTGGAAAAAACCCAATTCTTTAAAGGTGAAACTGCTTTATTCAGTGTTTTTACTGGTTTAAATCACTGGGTCTGACTGTGTATGAGCAGAACATCTGGATCAGAATGTCTGGATTTATCAGAAAAAGAAGGTGGGCATTGATCAGCCAGTGCTATGTTAGTGGCTGTCTCCGACATGCCAAAGAAGCATAGTAGAAACTCTGATTTGTAACATCAAAGTGCTTCATTAAGTGTTTTTACTGGTTTAAATCACGGGGTTTGTTTTGGAGAGGAGGACACCCCTGAAAAAATTCAGCTTACAGTAAAAATCTCCTGAACAATGAACACTGAAGGAAATCTAACCATGAGTTTCATGAAATCACACACACACACACACACACACACACACACCCCCGCAAGTCATGTGCTGGCTCAAGGAGATGTCTATAGTTGGGTGCACACTGAAACCACACAGCTTGAATTCATAAATGGCTTTGAACATCACCCTTACATTAAAAAAAAACACCAAGGTACTCTACCCCTTCTCATCCCTCTATTTCAATGCCCCCCTACCTCCTCCATGTATCTTTGTGACTTGTCTCCCTGTGTTTATCTGTTTTTACTAACAATCATTGGCCAAATGGCAGCATGGAGGGAAGCCAAACACCGTTCATCTGCACACAATACAGATGTTGGTTGAAAACAGGCAATGTTTACCTTTAACTACACATATAGTTATTTTCAAAGCTACCGTAGCTGCAGAGATGGACCTTCAGTGGTTGTAGCAACTTGAATTCAGCCAGAGCAAAGCCCAGGGCTGGGGGTCTGATCCTGGACAGCTCCCCGCAGGATTAGCAAACTTCCTGTCTTTGTAGTATCTGGGTGGTGGGGAGTGAGGCGGAGGGACAGCAGGGTGCTTTCACTGGCGCTGCCATCATGTGAAAGTAGGCATGGTTTTATTTAAAGCGGGTAGGAAAAATGACAAACGTGGCTTGGATTCACTGAATTCAACATGCTGAGGGATGGTGAGGCCACATGAACATGATGGCACTAAATCTTCTGTCAGGAATCATTATGAAAATATTTCTGTGTGTGTGTGCGTGTGTGTGTGTGCGTACGTGTGTGTGTGTGTGTGTGTGTGGATATGCCAGCATCGTGGTATCTTGTTGCATTGTCCATACAGAGCCTGGGAACCATGATGTCTTTGTGTATTTGTCTTCGTCATCCACACACTCAAACACAGCTTGTCTGTGTTTTTGTCTGTGAAGGTCATGACAGACAAAAAGGCCTTTTAGACAGAGACAACAGACCACTGACACACACACACACACACACACACACACACACACACACACACACACAAGACAAAAACTCCCATCTTACATTATCAAATACACTCAAATGATAGGACTCTTGCACATGACTACACACATATACCCTCCAGGAATAAAAGTTGCAGACATGTACACACACAGACACGTCTGTAAATGAAGACTCTAAAGCCTCACACAACTGAACACATGCTCACCAGAAACAAGTTACTAAGACCTTCTCTTGTTAAAATTGTATTGATTTTCATGTCTTGGACGAACAAAAGCAAACGTCTGATTTGAATAATAAAACAGCAGAGTGCTCTGTGAGAGTACCTCTTCCTGCAGTTTCCCTCCACTCGCAAATTTACATGTTCGAGGTCAAATTTCCTGCAGCACCACCTCACAATCACTGCTGCCCCGGACATCATCTGCCACTTCAGCTTTGTTCTTTTTTTAATATTCTTACATCAACAATGAATCCTACAACGTATGACTATGTGTAATGTGAAACAGATTACTCATAATGATGAACCCATACAAAATATTATCAACTCTGTAGCCTTGTAGAATCTTTAGGTGAACTGTTTTGTTTTTTTTCAGCAGCAGGCACCTGTTTGCAATTAAAAAGAAAAAGCAGAGTATATTGGACCTAAATTCATCTGGTGGACACATACACTACTACAAATCAATGTTAATGTTACTCTCTGTTAACTGAATGTGTAATTAAATAACTGCTAAAAAGTCTGACGCAACACCCTCATTAGGTGAACTACGCCAACCAAGTTGCAGTTACAGTTTACATCCCTGGCTGTCCATAGTGACAACTTGACAACGCTTTAAATGTTGCTGCAAAGAAGTTCCATATTGTAAAACATAGATGCTTCACACACATCTTCATACCGACAGCACAGAAGACCTTATATTTAGCACAGTTTCAAGGTGGAAAGATTAGTCACCAATTCTGTATCTGACCGAATGTCTCCCCTTCTGTTCCCAATGTATAATGTTGTATAATGGCCAGAAAAGTGTTTTTGCAGAACAGTATGATGTCACAATGAAGCTGACCTTTGACCTTTTGGATATAAAATGTCATCACTTCATCATTTTTGTTCTATTAGATATTTGTGTGAAACGTTGTCATAATTAACACATGAATTCTTGAGTTATGGCCAAAAACATGTTTTGTGAGGTCACAGTGACCTTGACCTTTGACCTTTGATCACCAAATTCTAATCAGTTTATCCTTGTGTCAAAGTTGACATTTGTGCTAGACTTGAGGAAATTTCCTTAAGGTCTTCCTCAAATATCATGTCATGAGACAGATGCGAGGTCACACTGACCTTAAAATTTGACCACCAAAATCTAATCAGTTCATCATTGAGTCCAAGCAGACGTTTGTGCCAAATCTGAGGAAGTGTTCTTGAGATCTCAAGTCCATGACAATGGGATGAACGGACAAACAAACGACGGACAGATGGACGGACAACCCAAAAACGTAATGCCTCCTGGCCACTGTTATCTCCAGCACGAAAACATAAAGATGACTCGAGATGTAGGCCAGTAGTACTTTCAAGAACAATTTTTGGTTTAGAACATCTTGTGATATTATCGTAGTTCTAGCCATCATTATAGTAATAATAAAATGTTACTCGTACTCTAAAAGGGAGTGAAAGGGAGGGAAAAAACCTGAGCAGTCAGACAGGATGTAAACGAACCTTCAGTTTCCTCCAACTTATTTGGGTGAGAAAATGAGGACAAATACTAAAATTATTAATTATATAACTGTCAGTTGTAAACATTCATCAGAGGTTTTAAAAACACAATTCCGCCTTCAACTCTGACCTACAGTACTGTGCTTATATAGTTTTGTACAGTTTGTACAGCTGGGGGCCTTCGTCGCTGCCAGTTCTCTGAAGTTGGTTTGGTGTGTCTGGGCCTAAACACCAGAGCACCCCAGGGCTGCATTTTGTGCCCCCTGCTTTACTCCCTATTCACACGACTGTGTAGACATTTTCGACTCCCTGCAAAGTGTGAACATAAAATAGGCAGCGCTCCACCCTGCCTAAATGATATTTACACCACGCTCTGCAAGAATAAGGCCAAGATGATCATTAAGAATTCCAATCATCCAGATAAGTGCCTTATCTCCCTGTCGTGGTCAGGAAGAAGGTACCGGATATACCAGGCCAACACTGAGCGGCTCAGGAAGAGCTTCTTCTACCCTCAAGCCACAAGGATCCTAAATGAGGATACTGCTTAAGACGCATGAACACAAGCAACCAGACAATTAGACAGACTGAAAACAAACCAACACGTTAGTCAAACTCATTTGGAAGAGAAAATGGTAAACAATAAAATTATTATCTGTTGTAAACATCCATCCCAGTTTACAGACCAACCTCCTGCTTCAACTTTGACATGCTGCAGCCTATTTACAGGCCACACAGATTTCCTGAGAATGAGGATTATTCACCACATTTTGGGCACGCACACTTTCACCTTTATGTCCAAATTAAGTGGTTTGGAAACTGTTTGTTGTTGTTGATGTCAGATCATCTGACTGCTTGTGTTTCTGTAGCCACTGGACTTTGTAGTGATGTCACTCCATTTCTATATCTAAGAAATTACTGTGGTGATTAAATTGCTGGTATAACTGATAGAAACAAAGTACTATGGTACACAAATAAGACCCACACTGTTTTAAACTGGATTTCCCCTTTAATAATAAGTATGGTCTCTATGAGACGAACAGTCTCTGTAACAAAGGAGACCGAACATACAAATAATACATCCACACAGAAACTGGTGTTTCTAAAAGAGAACATGCCACAAAGATTTGCTCATGCATGTTTTACACTGTGCCTACACACACTTTGAGTCATCAGAGCAGTATAATACAACACTGTGGCAAAGACAAAGACATTTGCAAAGATAGATTTCAATATGTGCTAGGGATGGGTACTCAAACCTGGCAATAAACAGGCCCCGGGGTTAAATTATTGAAGACCATAATATTAATAAGTTCTGAAATTATCAGTTCTTTTATTGGTACTTTTGAATTTTTGGTGTAATTTTCTATTAAATTGCAGCCTCTCCCCTGCTCACTGTGTGTTGGGGCTGACCTCCACATACACACACAAATGTGCATACACACATTTGTATATCAGTGAAGTCAGAGAACAGCAGAGCAGAGAGGTCACAGTGAGGACAAAGTAAAGATAACTGGAAGATTACTTGAGTTCACGACAATCCACTTGTTACTGTAAGTGCAACAACACCTTATCTGGTGAAAAGTGAATAAAATGTACATGTTCAACAAGCACAAACATGTAGAAAACCATATTTAATTCTGGTCTGTCCACAGTCTCTCATCCATTGCTGTTATGTTTTACACAAGCACAGCATGCTACCTTGGCTAATAGCGAACTTTTACAAATAAGCTAAAACCAAGAGCCATCTGTATGTATTCTAACTGTTGAGCTTAGTTTGCTACTTATCCTAAAATTTGGCAAATTCTTGTAAACTTTTAGCTGCTGGCTGCTCCCTCTGCCAGCAGTATCTGCAGGCAGTAAATCACATTGGCAGCAAAGGAGGAAGGACAGAGGACAGGATGAAGGACTGACTGATGTCTGTGTTCTTTATTCTTTATTACTTATTTCATTCAGTAATGTGATGTCAAGGATATGACAGTTTAGATTTGTTTCTAGTGAGATTTTGAGTTTATATAGTGACTGTTATTTAAATATTCCTGTCGCTACTCTAGAGTCAACAGTTTAGTTATATCTTACTCAATAGCTTACTCGAACGCTTCAAAGCTTCAAAACCTTGATTGTTGCCACAGTAATTGAGGTCCAAATCAGTATTCGAATGCTACAGTTTTTTTTCTTTTGTTTTCTCACCAGTAAACTGGTGGAGGAAACTAAAACAAGCTGGCAAGTATCAGACAGGGATAAGGCCAGTGTCAAGCAAGTACACTGGCTGTCTGACAAGGAAAAGGAACAGGTGAGACGATCTGCAAATGGTTACCTGCGGCTGGTAACTGCAGTGAAGCGGTTGCTATGCATCTACTGATGAGGTCTGACTCACTTGAGTTATTAATAACTTGTGCTGAATAGTCCACCTTCCACCTTCTCTTTCCTCTTTCAATCACTCTCTGTCTCAGACACACATGCAGCGATGCTGAGTTCTACCAAAGTCGGGTCAGGTTCACATGGTTCATTAGCCTAAATGATATAATTGATTACTATAAAAACAACAGCTGTAGCCTTTTCCCAGTATTTTTCACCAGCTGCTTCCAAATACTGACAGCCCTGATTTACAGGTATTTAACTGATCATCTTGAAATCTTGATGATGTTGATGCATAAATTTAACTGGGAGATTCTCCAGAAACTGACACTACAAATATCAGTCACACTTTTGGCCTTCTTTAAGTAGAAAAACACATAGTCCCCTCTCAGTGGTGCTACAAACTGATGGATCTTTTACTTCAGGGAGCACGTCGACCAGACAACTGTTTTATTACAGAATTAGTGTCTTTTTGACGTTAATCATACCATGAACATTGATTTCATGACATAGAATGACATAATTACAGCAAGGGGGGGACTGTAAACAGCACAGACAAAGGAATAAGATTTTCAGATGAATGTAAACATATCAGACCAGTTTCAAGTCAGATGGACAACTGTGCTACTAACACTGCACACATCCACTCATCACAAAACACATTCACTGATATACAAACCCAATCACACACATACACCCACATATGCACTAAGATGCAAACATGGCACTTCCTGGCACACACACACACACACACACAAAAGCCGCTGCTGACTGTGAACAGTGTTGCGCACCAGTGACGCCATTCAAAACATTTGGTCTCACAATGAGGCCAATGTTTGAGACTTACAGAGTCTACAGAGTTTATAGAGCGGGTGGCAGGGTGCACAGCACACATGCACAGAAAGAAAAAAAAGGTCCACTTGTAGATACTGTTTTACACAAAAACCACTCAGAGGAAGTTGCAGTCATGTATTAATACATTGTGGAGAGTTGACTGACCCTCCCCCCCTTCCACCTCCACCTTCACCTCCTGCAGACCACTGACTGCACAAGGGGCCTTTCACAGCACTTTGTCATAGATTACTTTTTGAGAATCGAAAAACGCTGAACACATGATCTTTTCACCGGAAAAATGGAGAGGAAAATACGGAAAAATGTCAATCTCAACAAGAGCCTGAGGGTAAAATGATGTTTTCACCATTTCTGTGGCCCCAAATTAGCTGCAAATGACTGCAAACTGCTTTCTCATATTTTCTACCATTTGATTTGATTTATTTTATATATCAAAAATAAATATATAGGCCTATATAAACATAACAGGTGTGACACTGTGACAAATACCAATTTATTGAAAATGCTGAGGATAACACAATAAAGCTTTAACTTAGATCCACTGTGGTTCTCTTTGCAGAAAGACAATGACAGCAATACAAGTCACTGGTGGCTAACTTACCCTGCACCATCACATTGAATTACATTAAAAACAATACATCCTTATATTTACAACTACAGAGCAGGGCAAAAGAAAAAGTATGTATCTCTCAATCTACATAAAACATCAACACACTTACTGTACATGCATGCATAGGCTACTTAACATATGTACCTACACACTTCCACTTATTACATTCAGACATATATTTATACACCCTGCGCACACCTCACTAGGGACCCTGGGCCCTGCACACCCGACAAAGCAGTCTATCCCATCTTTCAGTGTGGCCACTTCCTATGGTGCCCCCAATAAGGTGACCTCTGAGCGTGCATATCTACAAGCTTACTATGCATATCCACATACTAAAATATATATCTACACCCACATGAATAAATCCGCATTTACGTCTGGAACCTTGAGACGCACCCGCATTGAGGACTTGACTCAGATTAATCTGATCCCATTTGATTTGGCGGTGGGAACCTCTTGCGACCGCATGCCTTTGCCGTCGACCCGGGCAGGATTTGAAGCCTAAATCTTCCGCATGGAAGACAAGTGCTCTAACAACTATACTATACATATATATATATATATCCACATACTATTCTGAATTATTCTCTCATATTGGTCAAGTAACCCTATGACAGGATGGTCCTGTTTTTATCTCTACTGCTGTTCTATTCCACTCTACAGCTGCCATGTGCAGAGAGGTATATAGAACATGTCTTAAATCCGCATGAATGTCCACGTGAGTCCCCAACTAGCATAAAATAATTCTTAAAATACATAGGAATAAAAGCAGTGACTGTCCCAGCTTACTCAGTCTAGAAGTCCATGGTGTGGGCTGTCAGTCTAAAAAGGCATCCAAAGCACTCTGATTACATTTAAAAAACCTTTATTCATAGACCAATGTGTTTTGACTTTAGACAGTCTGCATCAGGGTTTGGTGGCACAATCCTAGCTGCCAACGCAGCTATATGCCGCTTTTCATGGCACTATACCGTCAGGAAACACAGCGACGGGTCGTTAAAAAACACCCACATTAAGTGGCTAAAATGCTTCTGGAAACAACAGGTTTTGTTTTTTTGTTGGCCCAAAATTGTGGTCTGCAGTGGTGTGCAGCTTGGCAGGTGTCTCAACAAGGTGACATGCCAGCCACCATCCCATAGCTCATATATTATGTACTTTTAGAAAAAATGATGTGACATGTATGGAACATACAAATATAATGTATGCATGGTTCACAGAAACGCACAATGCCAACACTGTCTTCTTGTGACTGGGCTCACGTGAGACATAGAGCTGAGGTTCAATACCACCCTGACTGATGTATTTTTAACAATTTGAAGTTTAGTTTTAATCTCCTATGGGGTACCGTACCACCATACACCAAGCCTTTCTTGTGCACCTGATCAGGACCCCCTTTTTGAAAATGTGATTTTGCAAATATGTCTTTGCACATCGATCTCAAAAATAGATACCTCTCTTTTCAGAAGTCTGAGCGAAGCAAGAAACCTCTTCTTTACAACTACAAGGAAAAACTGAGTTTCATGAAAATGGTCTCCAGAGTGGATAAATCTTAAAACGCCAGGCATTTTCATGTGGATGGAGACAACTAAGCTTTTGGAAAATGACTATGTATGTAAGCAAGGGCTGGTTAATTGTCCATGGTGCACATCAGACAGATGTGGTGAGCAGAATACTCATTATGGATAAATTCTAAAGTCAAACATGAATGAGTGGTACACACATACTTTTTTTTATAAGTTGACTACAGACATATCTCTTCAATGACAACATAAAATGATGTTAACATAACAGATCTGAAACTTCAATTAATTGGTTAGGGCAAAATACCAACCTCTAACATTAGCAAGATGTCAAATATGAAGTGAAAAGTAAATGGTAGTTCAGTCTGATTATCAGGCTGTGGCCCCAATGTACACAACTCTGTACCATACAGTGATGGAGGTAGTGTAAACTTTGGCCTGATCTTTTTGGTTTTATATCAGACACAGGTTAAGTGACATCATCAGGTTAGGGCTGATATCAGCAGGACATGGTCCCATCTCTCTCCACATAAGTAAGCACATGTACACTGTGCAGGGACACACCCCAGCCCTTTTAGTGAACCATTCACCCACACATTCAGCCAACTCTGTAACACAAAGGATCTCTAACTCTGCTGCTAATGTATTATTAAGCAGATGCTCACCACTCATTTGTAGTTCAATTATTAATGTAAGAGGGCTGATCATGACTCTGCAGAGAACTGAATGAGGCTGGGGGTTCAGAGACCATTGAAGGGGGACAAATATAGACCAGTGCCAAAACTAAGTCCACATTATGAATAATAGATTATTTGACTGCAGGTGTGTCTATAGAAGGAGGATCTGTACATAAAGCCTGTTGGAGGTTAGTTTTTACTTGTGTTTATTGGATACTCTTGGCTATATCTACTGTACAGTGATCCATATCTCACACAAGACTCATGGATGACCTTAAAGTGCAAACAAAGACCTTTGCATTATCCTAATGGCATGCACAATTTTTATGTAACTAAAAGTCTTGGAAAGTCATAGTATAAATCAGTGATAATCAAATTGCAATAGGGTGTTGAGTACACGATAATCCATCGTTTCATCTCGTGTAGTGTGTGATAGTAGTTGACAACCGATGTAGCGTCTGGGACACCTCACGACGTTCCAACAGAAAGTTAGCATGTTTGATTTCCTTTTTGTCGCTCACGACTGCTCCTGTCACAGCCATCACTTTGACCAATAGGAACACAGAACGATCTGCTGCCGTAGACAACTGTATGACAACAACTCCCCAGCCTTTTTGATATTTCCTCTAGGGATGTTACCACAATAGAGTTAAATGGGAAAAATGATGGTGTGAAACAGCAGAGGCACTTTGTCAACCTGCTGAGTACTGTCATTAGCACCAAGCTAGCAAACAATGTTATTTCTTCATAATGGAATGGAATAAATAAGAAAATTAAAAAATACAGAGGCTACCAGCTTCATTTTAAACAGACTACATTATAAATGGGCCGTTTTTTATTAATCGCTCTGTATGTTTATATTCTAATTTTTTATTTGCTTCTTGCCTTGATAAAGTTAATGCATCACGCTGTCATTTCAAACTCAACACTTCCTGTATCTGTTTCAAATTAAAAGCCCATTATAACTTCGATTGAGAGAATCCCTTCATTTTCTAAATAGGCATTTATTGTGAAACATTTGCAGGAACTTGTTGTGGAGGATTCAGTGACTTGTATGCTTGCGTACGGTACTTCAAATGTAGCTCCTGCCATCTGCTGGCACTTTTTCCGGTACTACAACAACATTTCAGCTGGCACATTAACAGACACAGTGACTGAAATGATAGACAAAGTAATAAAAAATAGGACAAGAATAACCTGATGACATCACACACGCCGTGAAAGATGACATGGGATGATTGGTGTGGACCATCATGTAGTCTGTCATGTCTGTCGGCCAAGTCACGGCACGATTTTATGACTCCACAATCGCGTAATGTGACATAGTGACTGTCAGAACGGACAGAAATGATGTGTATTGTGAAACAGGCATAAATGATATACACAATTATGGTCACTTTGCAGGTGAAGTATTCCTTTGTAACTGTAATTTTCTAATTATTTCAGCACTACTTAAAATTCTGTACTGTATGTCTGCTATAAGCAGATATAGAAAGAGCTGCTGCTGATTCAGTAAGTAACCAAGCTCTTGCGCACCCAGATTAAACTTTTCTGCAGTATATGTATATAGAGGGTGTCTGTTGCATAGTTGTGTGTGAGGATGTGTGCGAGTGTGTTATAGAAAAACGCAGAGCCAAAACACCATCATTCAGAAACACGCACATATAAAAATGTACTGAGGCATTAAAGGCAGGTTCCAGTGATTAAACACAGGTTTAAAAGGTTGACAGTGAGTCCTCGTGTACACACACAAATTAGAGTGATGATATGGAGTTGGGTTTTTTTGTACTTCAGCAGCAGCATCTGCATTCCCGCTGTGTAACCACGCTATCTCACACTTCCGTTGTCACAGACTTCCGCTGTGTGAGGACAAAGTCATCTCCCCAGGGTGACATAACCACACACACACACACACACACACACACACACACACACACACACACACACAATGCCAGAGACTGAGCACTCAGCAGACAGGTACAGACCACAGGGAGACTGGCTGCTGTGTCAGTACAGGAACTGGTGTCCTCATGTCCTTATTACTAGCACTGAAACAGGACACAGATGATGCTTTCTTGGCCTTAGATCTCCTACACATTGTACATACATCTCTTCTCTGAGGTGTCTACCCCAAGTACCTGAAAACTGCAAACGTCAAGCCACTCTTAAAAAAGAACAATATAGACACTACTTGGCACTAAACAACTGTTCTGATGTCTTCCGGTCAGGTTTTGGAGCACACTGCAGCGCAGAGACTGCTTCGGTGATATCCACTTAAACAGTGACAGTGACAAAATTTAGTCTTAGTATTACTGGATCTCAGTGCTGCATTCAACACAGTCAACCATAACATGTTGCTAGTCTGACTGGAAAACTGGTTAGGGCTTTCCGGCACAGTACTACACTGGTTTGAATCCGACTTAATGGACAGGGACTACCTTGTATCTATAGGTGATGCATCACAATTCATCTCACTGCAACAAACTTTTTGATTTCAATACAAAACATAGCAAACTGTATTTGTAGTGATCCATAATTAAATAAACAAATGAATTTAATTGCATACAATCTGGCTCTTGTCCAGGTCCATTTTCCCTTCAACCTACATCCATATCCTAGCTTTTGAACCAGTGGCAGCCAGTCGGATTGTATCCATCTGCAGCTGCTCATAGTGGTGGCGTAAGGTCCAGTGTTTGCACAGCATCATATTTCACCAGAAACAGTATGGAATTTACATACTAATTAATAAATGGTCCGCATTCTTTTAACTTTAACAGTGGTGTTTTAAGTTGAATGCTGCAGCGTGTGTTGGTCAGCTGGTCTTGTTTGTTAACATTAACTGCTGATTGCTGTGTTTACTAATGTTCATCTCTGGGTGACAGTGTCAAAAGTATTCACTAGATACCCCACATTTGGCTCAAAAATATAATGATTAAAACATTAAAACAAGCTTGCAGCTGCTAACTTTTTTGAAGATGAGTTACAAGTGAACCCTAGCATGTCCGTGCTATAGACTGTCCGGGTGTTGTGCTGCCCTCGTGGTTAAGTTCCGCCTCTTTAGTTACATCAACATCACGTTATTAATAGACATTTAGATAACTGATTGACATTTGTGAATGGATGCCAAATCGTCCACATCCGCATCGAGATGCACCTAAGAATCGATTATTTCTCCTACCCCTAATAATAACACTTGAGCGGACAAAAATGACAAGCGGAGTTCCCAAAGGCTCCACTCTGGGGCCTCTTGTGTTTAACATCTACATGCTTCCACTGGCTCAGATTATGGGAAATAAAAAAAATATGGTACTATACTTATGCAGACGACATGCAAATTTATATAATTATATCACCAGGGGGACTGTGGTCCAATACAAGCACCAAAAAACAATTAAAAAACATAAATACATACTGTTCGGTTATTGAGAGCACCAGGTCCTCGGAGCACAGACCATATTCTGTTCACAGACGGAGCAGCAGAGCGCCAATTGCAGGGAACATGAAACGCAACTAATCATTGTGCTGGGTCTAAAAGTTTGTCTTCACTTGCCTCTGCAGCAGCTGCTCCTCTCATCCATCGATCTGACCTGATCAGCTCTGATCAAATTGACTGATTAATTATCCACCCTGCCACTCAAACTTTACAAACTAATGCTGAGGTTAAACAAAAGAACTCATAAGTTCTGCCTGCGCTGCCTACATAGATATGCAAAACACACACACACAAAGGAAGGTTTGCTCCATTGTAAAACAAATATTTATTAGCACCTTTATGGATCGAATGCAATGATTGGTCGGAGTTTTCTCCTGTCCTGTCTGTCTTCCCCACGTGGAGGCCTCCGACCGACGTAACCGCTCGTGTAACGCTGGCAGCGCTGTGACAGGACGCGGGGGAAACCCCTCTGCGCTTCCCCGCTCTAAGAGCTTACCCCATCAAGCCACCTGTTCCCAGCATCCTTCTAGCGAACGTCCGCTCGCTGGACACGGAAATGGATTACATCCGACTGTGGAGATCCACTCACCAAGGAGTGAGGGACTGCTGCGTCCTTGTGTTCACTGAGACATGGATGAATGGCAACATATCAGACTTGGTCTTGAGCTAACGGGTCTTGAGCTAACGGGGCTAACACTACATAGAGCAGACAGAGAGGCTGCATCGTCTGCTGAGCTTCGTGGGGGCGGTCTGGCAATATACACAAACAATTCATGGTGCTGTAATGTTAAGAGGATCTCCCGGTTCTGCTCTCAGGATGTGGAGTTTTGACTGTGAAATGTCGACCCTTTTCATCTTCAACTAGTTCATAACGTTATATATGACAACTATATGACAGCTAATGGCTAGTGTCAGCCTACTGTAGCGTAGCCTCTGAAACATTAACGTTATCTTCCTTGTTCGTTTCCACTTAGGCTAATAGTAACATTAACGCTACTATCTAACGTTAGCACTGTAACCTTATTCTAAAACTCATCAGTCATCACTGACTGCGGTTGAGTTTTAAAACTCCAAGGTTGCGTTTGACTGTCTTGGTTGTAACGTTACACTCACTCTCCTCTTCCGTGTATCTAACGTTACCTTGCCAATGCCTACGTCTATCATAAACGTAATGAGGACGTAATGGAGGAGGGGGAGTAGGCCTTTGGAAGGAGGTGGAGTTGCAGGAGGAGGGCGATGGGACTTTGGAGGGAGGTGGGAGTTGTGGATGTTCAAATTTTTTCTAAGTGCTGTGTGAAATGCAAGAAAGGTAAGAGTTGCTTTAAGCGGCGGAGAATTTATGAGTCTTTCCAACCGAGTCGTAATAAAGTTGCTTACTTTGTTATGTTGTGTTGTTAATGGACAAACTACACTGAATTTACAACCATTTGACGACTTTATTGCTAATTCCTCTGCATTTCCAACACCTGTCTGCTCTGAGTGCAGCCACTGTGGTTCTCTCTGTCACTAAACTACACACATACATACACACACACACACACACACACACACACACACACACATGATGCACTGAGGAACCACACAAGTCTTATAACATGATGAGAGCCTGCCCAAACTTTCTGTAATTGATCAGAAAGTCCGAGCCATCCAAAAAATTGTTTTTTCTCCACAACGGAACCATGGTTCAGTTTAATTCAGACAGAAACCACCTCTTTTCGTTAAGCTGTTTGGTCAGGACCATGGCCCAGGGGTGGTTTCACACCTGTAATTTTAGTTAGGATCAAACTGAAAAGTCCAAAAGTCTGGACCTAATGAGGTATGTGTGAAAGGGCCCAAAGATGATTTGACATAGCACACATGTTGCCATCTTCTGGATGGCTCCTAAATCTTTGACATGAGTGTTTTATTGTGTAATGGTATGTATGGATCTGATTTAACACACTTGCTTTATTTACAGTGGGTTTTTATGCCTGTGTGTGGGTGATAGCTGTGGGTGGAGACATTATGTTTTTAGGTTGGCTGTCCGTCTGTCCCATTCTCGTGAATGTGATATCACAAAACACCTTGAGGGAATTTCTTCAAATTTGGCACACACATCCACTTAGACTCAAGAATAAACTGTTTAGAATTTGGTGGTTGAAGGTCAAAGGTCACTGTGACCTCACAAACATGTTTTTGGCCATAACTCAAGAACTCATACGCTAATTATGACAAAATTTTACCTAAATGTGTAATAGGATAAAATGATGAAGTGATGACATTGTATATCCAAAAGGTCAAAGGTCAACACCACTGTGACATCATAATGTTCTGCAAAAACACTTTTCTGGCCATTACTCAACATTCCATTTTAAAAAAAGAAGGGGAGATATTTTGTCCAATACTGAACAAGTGACACAAAACTTTGGTGTCCACCTTGAAACTGTGCTGACTATACAGATCATTTGTGCTGCTGTTTTCACTTACATGGATGTAAACTGTAAGTGCAAAGTAACTGGTGTCTGGAGGCATACAATCACGTGGCGGTAATACTAGTTTTCTCAAAAAAAAAATTCTTAATTGTTTCTTGAATGTTTTGATTACTGGTTTTCTCCAGAGTCCAGTTCCTGGTCAAGGATGGTGCTCGCCTAGATGCTTTATGCTTGATCTGTTGCTGGGAATCTGGGCCCAATCTGCAGAAGATGATTGATTTAACAGACGTTAAATACATGCAGGGGTTCATGATTTCATAAGTCTGTCTGCAAACAGTAGTCAGCTGCCTATATGGAAATTAAAATATCAAAAAGCTTGCTGTAATCTTTCCTTGTCTTCATGT
This sequence comes from Epinephelus moara, assembly GCF_006386435.1. Taxonomy (NCBI): domain Eukaryota; kingdom Metazoa; phylum Chordata; class Actinopteri; order Perciformes; family Serranidae; genus Epinephelus; species Epinephelus moara. The sequence goes on from NC_065513.1 coordinate 7,102,409, forward strand.
TTCAATGTTCATATGGACACCTAACTATTGTATAAGGACAAACAATTGTGAATTTACATATTTAATTTCTGTTAAGATCAATCATCCCACATGGCTGGTTTAATATGAAGTTCTTGATATGAAAAAAAAAAAAAAAAATCAGATATATTTCAGCAAAAGTGTGTAAAGTATATGAATCAGCCAGTGGTTCATGTTTGGTTGTTTACAGATCATCTCCTCTGTGTGTCTGATTCAAGAGAAATGTTTGTTTCCATTTTTCTCTCAGTCAAGCCTCCTGCTCTCTCTGTCAGGGTTACATTTACATTTGCAAACAGTGTCTACTTAGCCTCAGCAAACACATGCAGCATAGAGAAACAAACATGTCTCCTTTGAAAAGAAAGACACAGCCCTGTCCATCCTTTAAAGCAACACTTACCTTTCTGGAAATTTTACACTTTTCTTTGTTTAGGTGAAAATGCTATCAATAAGCTAATGGCACACTAAAATGTAAGTGAATTCCACCAGGGATAAAAATTCATAATTATACCATTCTCATATGGTTCTAAGAAAACTCTGACGCATTCGGACTGAATGCGATGATTGGCCGAGCGTCCTCTCTGTCTTCCCCACGTGGACTGACGTAACCGCTCGCGTAACATCCCGAACTCAGGTCAACCATGGCTCTGCTTTCCAGCGATGGAGAAGACTGATGGGAAAAAGGGACGAGATGGTCGCAGAGTTTCTGCTGGACAGGTATTTTTAGTTTGCCTCTAATGTAACATAGGCGATAACTTTATATATCACGGTTAGCCTACTGTAGCCTAACGTTGCCTGAGTCTCAGGATTATCTTCCTTGTTTGTTGCCAGTCACCAGTACTATCTAACGTTAGCGTTTACATTATATTATAAAACTCATCAGTCATCACTGACCCCGGATAAGTTTCCAAACTCCAGGGTTGCGTTTGACTGTGCAGGACGGTGACGTTATGTTTAGTTTGCTTCTAATATAACATATAACGTTATATGACAACACAGCATCCGGTTGCTAATGGTTAACATTAGCCTACTGTAGCGTAGCCTCTGAAACATTAACGTTATCTGCCTTGTGCGTTTCCACTTACTAGTAACGTTAACGCTACTATCTAACATTAGAACTGTAACCTTATTCTAAAACTCATCAGTCATCACTGACTCCGGGTGAATTGTAAAACTCGTTGCGTTTGACTGTCTTGATTGTAACGTTACACTCGCTCTCCTCTACCGTGTATCTAACATTACCTTGCCAACACCTACGTCTATCCTAGACGTAATGAGGACATGATGGAGGAGGGGGGAGTAGGCCTTTGGAAGGAGGTGGAGTTGCAGGAGGAGGGGGATGGGACTTTGGAGGGAGGCGGGAGTTGTGGATGTTCAAATTTGCTGTGTGAAATGCAAGACAGGTAAGAGTAGTGGCTCTGCCATTTGTTTTTGTTATTACATTTTAAATAAATGATTCAAACTTGACATAAGGCCTTGTTGTGGTAGATTCCCAAAAAAAAAGGGAGTTATATCTAGGGGTGTCAAATTATCGCGTTAACTGCAAATAATTAATTACAGCCATATTTAACGCGCTATGTTTTTTGATCGCGTTAATCTCATTTTTAATCTCTAACTTTACTGTTTCTGTATGCCACAGAGTTGCCTTTTATAAAATCCGTCTGTAGGCGTACGATTGGGCTTCTTTGTGCTTGAGTTGTGGGAGAGCTGCAGCGCTACAGAGCAGAGCCCAGCATCAGCATTGATGACTGTCCCCTGCAGTGGTGGTCTGCTCACTCAGGAGCCTATGAAAAGCTGTCTGCCCTAGCACACAAGTATCTCACCTCCGTGCCTTGTTTGCCGAAAAATTCGTGACAGTCCCGAAATCCAAGCAGTTGTCCTGAATCCTGAATCCTGCCCTGATTGTCCCGACACTAGAGCAGAGTCTGGAGTAGTTATTGCCCGATGAAACATTAAAAACTGATCATGGTGGTTGAGTTGTCATGCAGCTCCCATCGCCTGCACATTGGCCGCAGCAGTTCCTACAAGAATTATGGGTGTTGTAGTTTGAAGAAGAGAAGACAGCGCAAGTTGCAGCCGCAAGGACAGGGAAAGCGCAGGCAGCCACGAAAAGGAGTGATTTGCACGTTGCAGTGCAGCCTCTTGTTGTAACTGTTCAAAACTGTTCTATAAACTGATACAGCTGTAACGAATGTACCAGGTGTCTTTTATTTTGTTAGCTTTTATTTTTTATTAAGTTTAAAGGACAAGTGCACTTACATTGATCACTTCCATGAAATAAAACGAGAAATTGGAAAAGAGGAAAATAATTTAGAAAATTGTTAAAATAAAATTAGGGAACTGATCACAGATGTATTGTTTCTGTGTGTTTTTACATCTATTGTTGCGTTAATCTGCAGCTATGCTTTTAATGAAGCTGACATGTCATGACAGTCAAGCACCCCCCTGGTGGTCGAGACTGAAGGTTGCAGCACTCTTTATTGGGACTAATCTCAAAAACAATAGAATGTAATGGCTAGGTGTACAACATCTGTGTTCAAGTGTGTTATTGTTGAAAACAATAAATATGACTTTATAAAACCAGTTTTTGTAATATATATCAATCTTTTGATCATCTGCCACAATAATGTAATGAATTTAAATGAAAATACCTCAAGTTGAGGGCTTTTCTCAGCAATTTTGAGATGAGATTAAAAAAGAGATTAATTAGATCAATTAATTACAGATCATAATTAATTAATCTCTCCATTTTTTTAATCTCTTGACAGCACTAGTTATATCACACTCGATACCATGTAGCCTATCTTTTTAAAGATGCATTTGGAAATGGAAATGACACTAAACTATAAAACGAATGACCTGTTGGTCTTTACAATCAAGACTCGATAGTTTTTTCAGTGCTGGAAAAAAAGATCTTTAAATCAAATTGTGGCCTTAAAATTGAAAGTCAAATTTAATTGTGGATTTGCAGAATTGGCAGTTCTATTTTGAGAAATGTGAAGTTTAGCATTAAAGAGACACCAGTGACCATAATCAAATGCATCCCTGGGGCCAGAGCGGGCGACACTGGATCAAATTTAAAACTGCCGGCTAAGGATAAGCGTAGATTCAGTAAGACTGTTATTCACGTCGGCGGTAATGACACCCGGTTACATTAATCAGAACTCACTAAGATTAATGTGGAGTGGGTATGTGAATGTGCAAAAACAATGTTGGACTCCGTAGTTTTCCCTGGACCCCTCCCAAATCTGACCAATAATGAGATGCTTAGCTGAATGTCATCATTCAATCGAGTTTCAATCAAGTTTATTGAGACCAGGACATAGAGTCGCAGTCTTAAATGCTTCTCTAAGCTTCCTCCAGTGCAGTTACCCACCCATAATGTTTTAAAATGGTGTGTGTCTCCCAACCACAGAAACTGTTTAAATCTTAAGTTAAAAAAGAGGAGTTGTACACAAAAACCTAATAAAAATAAAACTTCTTCTGTGAAAGAACAACAAAAAAGGAGAATTAAATGCAGACATTTAACTCTTTACCCCATAGAACGCCTAATAGAACCACCCTTATAGAACATTCTAAGGCTACCCATGGAATTATTTGAATAAAAAAATTAAATGTGATTATAAATTAATGCTATACTCCACCAGCCTACGTGAAACATAGACATGTCATATATCTTTAGGAACCTGAGGCTCTAAACTATCTATTAATGAGGATTTTGATGTGTTTTCATTCATTTACCAGTAAGTCATCACCATTTGAAAGCCAAACACGGAACCTGTTCAAATGGGAGTCAAATGTTGTCTTTATGGATATGCCAGGGGTGTCAAAACTCGTCATTAAGGATTTAAGGGGGGCGTCATATGTAATTATTATGGGGAAAGAGTTAAATATCTTGTCTCTGTCATCTAAAGCAGTGTTAGTATAGTATAGTCATATGATCACTACGGATGAGCATGTTGGAGATATTTTGTGGTTTCAATTTTGTGTTCTTGGACGTTAGTCTGGGGCGCCGTCAGCCATTAGGTGTGCTAGCCGCTCCCCCCACCGATCTCCGCAAGGGATGTGAGAACTCTAAAACTTCACCTGAGCCTCCTTCAGCATATGGGTGAGTAGATAATGGCTGAATTTTCATTTTTGGGTGCACTATCCCTTTAACCTTCAACAACTAATCTGATTTTCTCTTCCAAATCATCAACATGTCTCTTAGATCCCATCCCAACTAGGCTACTTAAAATTTTTTTACCTTTAGTTAACACTTCTACTTTAGACATGGTCATTATATCCTTATTAACAGGCTATGTACAGCTAGTGTATTTTTAGTGGGGGCGGTGGGGTCGTGTCCATACCAACACCCAGCAAGTGCTGAAATGTCCCCACCAATAATTTGGTACACAAACGGTTAACCACTAGTCACGCCTCATATACCTCTAAAATGCTTGTGACAGGATTCCCCATCCAATCCAAGCAAGTTTAGCTCAAAGCCCCGCCCCTGAATGAAAAACTACGTTTTCATTGGCTGAGATGTCCTCCACTTTCCTGGGAGCGCGCACTTTTCCTCAGAGGCAGGCAGAGCTGAGCTGCTACAGTAGTTAGCGTAAGTTATCAATCTGCGCTCATTACATCAATACACTGAAGTAGGGATGTAACGATTACCAATATTACGGTAATCATTTATGTTTAAATTAATTGCATTATCGCGGTGGATTATCAGGATATGTAATAACAGCCTCATTCAAGTCTCGCGATGCAGGCGCTGCGTGAATGCGTAGCATGTGTAAACACAAAGAATGAAAACATGGCGGAAGGTGGTGATAGCTGCACGCAGGACATTTTACCCCCAATTTAACGCACAAAGTCTGAGGTCTGGGCGTACTTTGGGTTTCTGAAGAATGCCGAGGGACAGCTGGTGGAGGACAACTATCCTGTGTGCAGAACATGCAGAAAGAAAGTTGCTGCGAAGGGTAGCTAGCAACACTACAAATCTGCTGCTCATCTCCGTGACCATCATCCACAGCTTTACAGCCAATGCAAGTTATGCTATGCAAACGTCAGTTATTGTGTGAGGAACTTCGGTTTTACTGAGATTGTCATAATGTGTAACTCTCGACGTATACGAGACAGTTGAGCCGTATTTGTCCTCCTAAATGGCGACTAGGTTTTCCGTTTTCGTTTAAGACACTTAGGAGCTAATACTAGCTGAGTAGCTGTAGTTTCCTAGTTAATGAAGCCTAAGCTTGACGCTCTCAAATCCCTCTCGTAATCCACATAAATGATACGAAAAACTCCACAGGATCCTCTTGATTCAGTTCAACTGTTTACTTCAAAAAATAAACCACGGTACAAAGGTTATCCACACGAAAACAAAAAGGAGAATAAGATAATGACAAGAATAACGAGGTCAAAAAACTGTGTGGCTCCACTCCACTTGCCTGACTGCCTGTCTCATGCGGTAACCACACCCACCACCATACTTAAGTTTTAACAGGCAATTAAATATGCAAACTTACTAGAGAGCCTCAGTTTACTCACTAATATCACACAAAACCTTACAATTGAGAATTTTTAAACTTTTAACTTAACCATACACATATTTTTAAATGTAAGGAATTAAACCATGAACTTACTACTCTGTATATATGAGCTGTAAATATTTTAACCTGAAATAGTCATTTTTGTCAGAATAAACATAAATTATCACCAGAAAATATGAACTTAAATTACCATCCACATATGAATGAAATCAGAATGAATTTAGGCTTCTACAGTAGCTAATAGCCATATTAGCAGCTATGTTGCCAAGTGTTTCAAAACGAAACGGAGCTGTAAACACTGAGCGGAGCCGACAGAATATAAACCAACGTAACGTAACGCTAACTGAGATCAACTATGATTGAATCATTGTATGGCGAGCTAGAATCGATATAGACGGCAAGTTACGCTTTCTCGACATAAGCTCAAGGAAACAACATAAAACGCTGCCGTGTTAACCTTTGACCGAGAGCCTTAATGGGGGCTCTCGGTTTTATAAGGTTTATTAAATTCACTTGATCTAACACACACACACACACACACACGAGAACATGCACTCCTTTTCTCATACAGGCACTGACTCCTCTCACTACATGCACACTTCTAATGTGTGAATTATTCTGTGTAATGATGACCATTGCCCTTAGGGTTTTTTTGGTTTCTCCTGCACATTTGTGATATCTATTCTATATATTGTATGTTTTTTGTTCTACTCTTGCATTGTTTTGTTTAATATATATTTTTCCTCTCATGCTATATAAATTGTTTACATATTTGCTGACTGTTAAGATGCACCAGACAAATAAGCTTTGTTCCTGTAATGTGTTTACATATTTTGTTCATTTAAAATAAAATTTTCTGTTGCTGTGCCAATCCCTTGCCCCTTTAATGTGAAAGTTTCATTTTAATATAAGATTTTGGCTGTTAACATTTTGGTATGATAAGGAAGTTACAAGATTTAGTGAAGTTATTTCAATATATCTATTTTTTGGACATTTTACAGCGCTTGAAAAAATATCGCGATATTATCGTTTACCGTGATAATTTGGTCACTATAATCGAGATATCAAATTTTCCATATCGTTACATCCCTAGTACACATATGATTATTATTGTCACATGCTGTCATATACTAATTACTAAAATCAATGTTATTGTAGCTATTGTCATTTGTGTCTGCCCTGCATCACTCTCTGTCTCTCCCTCTCTTTATGTATCATTTTGTCATTGGGATAATTGTAAATTTATTATGCTGATATGTTCTGTACACATTACATCTATTGCATGTCTGTCCATCCTGGAAGAGAGATCCCTCCGTAGTTGTTCTTCCTGTGGTTTCTACCATTTTTTCCTGTTTTTCCTTATCAGCCATGAGGGTAAAAGGGCAGAGGATGTTGTATGCTGTAAAGCCCTCAGAGGCAAATGATTTGTGATATTGGGCTTTACAAATAAAATTGAATTCAATTGAACTGAATTGAATTGTATCCCCCTAATCAGCAGAGAAGTGTGAAAACAATGGCAGGCTGACAATTAAATGCTTGTGCACTCACATGTGCGTCCTTATGTGCATGCACAATACAAACAATCATAAAAGCATTGTTTCATAGCTGTACCCTCAGCATGATGGATGCATCAAAAAACACAAGACTTTCACCCTAGAGAGTGCTGTTAATGTCCTATGTGAAACCAAAGTAAACATTGAGTTATTTTAACTATGTAACGTAGTCTGTGATGTGTCATATGATTTATATCTCTTATGTTGCGTGATGTACATTATGTTACATTATGTTAGTAACAACACACACTTAATTGTCCCAAAACCATATTTTTTCTTGAACTAACCAAGGAGTTTCGTTGCCTAAACCTAATGAAGTAATTTTGGTTTAACTGTGACCGTTTCACAATGTTGACCGTGTTTAAAACAGCAAATGTTAATGGTCATACAGGACTTATTCTGTCATTCAGGTATGACATCGGTAGGGACGCTATTTTAGGAAATGTTCTTGTGAGTTATATTAAAGGGTAGGAAAACAAAATGTCTGAAGAATTTTTTGGCTTTATTGGTTGGTGATGCTGCATATGATTAACTGAGGCTGTGGTATTTTCTATATTTGTTGGGTTAGGTTTATGTGTCAGTCTCGTCCTATTTACAAACTAAATGACAATAGACATTGTTTGTAATTTGCCAGACAGACACATTCTGATCCGAGCAGGACTACGTCATTGGCAAGTGGCTTCCAAAACAGTTACAAATAATTGTTGGAAATAATACAATATTACAGTTTTCTCATCTAACACCACTGTGGTGAAGGCACAAAAACAACTAGAACATTAGGGTTTGGATTCAAATTCAGTTAAAGTTATAGAATGACCCTTTCAGGCATTCAGTTCAGTATCCCACACAAATGCATCCATACCGAATGATTCCACACATCACCATTTACATCCCACACCTGCATTTGATGCCTGTGAATGTATGCCCTTTACTGAATGCTGCAAGGTGGAAAGAGTGTGGAAGTTGGGGTGGTGGATGGGAAACTTTTGCACAGTAGACTGGAGGTTGCATGCCATCAGAGACCTAGAATTGCTCCAGGTATTAACCATATCTTAACCACAGTTTATGCACCATTACAAACATATTTCCTTAACCTTAACCATAGCATTGTGAACCTTGCCATAATATTGCAGAAGGTGAGACTTTTTAAAAACATAACGGTTTTGTAGAATCTTCCAATACTGCTGTTCTTCATTGGCAGTAGGGTTGGTTGGAACTTAGGCCATTCCTGGATAAATGCAGATTTGATGAATTGAGACAGTAATTGCTTGACAGACAAGAAGACTGATGAAAGGCCAACTTATCATTGGCATGTCTGTACTGCAATTTCTTGTTTGCTTATATTAATATATGTGTGATAAACTAAAATGTGTAACAGATGTATCGGTTAGTCTCCTCTTGCCATTTGAGATTAATTTTATGATCAAGGTATTTTAAGTTCCCTTTACACTGCATGCCTGATTTCGGAGTAGACATCCATACTTCCTCTTCATTTTCCTGCAGCCTACTCTGTTTTGTTTTCTTCTGTTTGGCAGGTGAACCAATGCCATATTTATTTAACCCAACACAAGCTGTTGCTGTGTGAAGCCCTCTCCCCTTTACCACTCATCCCTCGTTTCTTTCTCTCTCTATCTCATCTGTAGATTTAATCTATGACTCTCTCATTCTGTCTCTGGTGCATTTCCCAAGAGGAAGAAGGAGCTCTCAATAATTCATAGGCTGTCTGAGCCTCTTTTTCCAGCACCAACCACTGCTGCTGCTGCTGCTGCTGCTGCTGCCTGTCTGCCAGAGCTAAAACCTACTGGCACAAACTGGCAGCCAAGGGTACAGAAGGACTTTGTGCCAGTAGTGCTTTATGAAAATGGGCTATAATCAATAGTGCTTTTTGATAAGTGGATAGCCTACTTGGTGATTTTGAGCAGAATTTATCTGAACAGGTCACTTCATAACAGAAAAAGCCCTCTGCATTAAATCAAAGTCACATCTAATCCAGCTGGAGCAGCTATTTTAAATCCAATCTAATTCCTGAACACACTTTCATGAAAATATGTTGTGCTGTGTTATTTAACTAAACAGAAGGAGAGTTCTGACAGGTTTTTTATTATTATTATTATTTTTATTTTTTATCAACTCAGGACGGATAGTTGTGATTTTATGATGTTCTGAGGGAGTCTCTTTTGACTTTTTTTTGTTTGTTTTTAATGTACAGAAACACTACTGTTGTGAACAGACAGAAATTTCTCATGGGGATTTTTGCCCGGTTCACCTTTGTTTTGGATGTTCTCATTTGAAACATAGATGCCTTGATTCATTACGGGCAGCATGCTGTTGAATGTCCTCTCAAAGACTTGAGACTTGTTGTGGACTTAGTTCAAAAGGCTTAAAACAGCTCTGCTTTAAAGTGAATTCAGAACTACTAAGTGGTGTTTTTATGTCAAAAAGCAGTTTATATAATCATAGTTTGGAGGTGGAACTGGATGGTCAAATCAGTGATTTGCAAATTTTCTTCGGACTGGCATTTCTCACATAAAAATGCAGTGTTTAACTCCTTCAAGCAGAAGAAAGCTAGTGAGAGAACCTTTAGCAAGACATTTTACTGCCAACACAGGGAGTGGCCAACAGTAAACCAGTGTGTTTACACTGGGAAGCTCCTGAATTTAAATATAAGGCAGCAGTCAGCCAATATCTAGGTCAGAGTACTTACACAACTTCAAAATATTATTCCTGCTTGCTGTGTTCTTCTAAAGGCCAGACCAGATTCAACGAATGTGTCAAACAAAACACATCATGTAGTATAACATATTCACGAGTGAACTTGAGGATTAATTAATTAATGGGGCCTTTACTTATTGGAAAGATTACAGAAAGACTAGAACATTCCAATAACACGTTTCTTTAAAGACCTCCAGGCTCATGCTTTGCTATGAAGCACTACTGTTTTATGATTTGGCACTATATAAATAAAATGTACTTGACTTACCCAGCCTACACTATAATGGTGATATTGGCTTTAAAATAAAATATCAGAATCAGCCAACATGCTGATAACATCAGTGCATCATCGGTATCGGGCAATATCAGCTTTAAAATGAACTATCAGAATCAGCCAACATGCTTTTTTTTTATTTTACACAATGAATGAATATTATACATTGAAAAGCACTCTATTTCATGTCTCCATCTGCTGATGGACCATCACGATAAGAGTATCCGTGCATAATATGATGTTAATTCCACTACAGGAAAGACCTAATGATCACTAAAATTAGGTGGGGAAAAAAGTGGATGTATTGATATCGGTATCAGTTATCGGTCAAATAGGTTGTTACATATCAGCATATCGGATATTGGCAAAAAAATCCAGCTTGTGACAGCATGAGATGTAAACATTAATGGCGTCCTCCTGAGCTGAGCTGTAACAATAGCTAGTTCAACTAAGCTAGCAGCACTGAGTAGATGCACGCTTCCTTCTGCGTAGTGAAACAATTGGCGGTTGTAGTTCAATGCTCTTTCTTAGGTTCTGGGTTGGTCACTAAACAGCGTATTGTAATGGTCTGCTTTTATTTACCTTTAATATTATACCTTATTATCTCAGTGAAATGTTCTGAAACAAATGTATATATATGACACAAAAAGGCAATTTATTATTATGGCTGATAAAAAATATGCTTGGCCAGCAAATATTTCCATCAACTGGCCCCCTTGGCCGGTGAGTCAAAATGTTAATTTCGGAAACTCTATCTATTTTCAATTTTAAACAGCACTATACTGGAATACCAGCACAGTGCCGGCAAACTTAAAGCCATGGCAAAAACGCTTGCCATTATGTAAGTTTTCTACTTGTCCCAAATCCAAAGAGACTAAAAATAAATAACTGCAGCCTTAATTTACTGCTGCTGCTATCGTGGTGCTTAGTGCTTTGCTCAGCAACAGGTGCATCATTCTTAGTCCAGACCACAATGTCTTTATACAGTCTCTGAGTGAATGGGACATGAGATCTTCACTTAACCTTGATGTTTGAGGAGTTAAGGTCTTCATATCATCTTCATAAGGTGAAAATATGTCAAAGTTGTGTTTACATGTATTTCCCTGCACCCAAGTGGCCAAAACATCAAATATTGCAGCGTTCATTTTTTTTTTTTACTTGCACCTTCACTTATATTCAAGGTATTTTTAGGCATGAATGCATATTCTCATTAGTCAGCTGTATCTTGTACATTACATTATTATCATATACAGTATGATACACATTATAAACAGTATATGGGTTTTTTTGGTAATAGCCTTGAGAATCTGTCTAGGAATGGATTAAAGGGAGGGTTATGTTTTGGAATGTAAACTGAATCCCATAAATTAAGTGTTAAAATAAAACTCATGTTGGCTTGTTTTGGTAAAGGAAACCAACCTTTCTAGACTGACTCATTCCACATAAGGTGCAGAAATTCCAGACCATCAGGAACCATGAATAATAAAAGGTTAAACACTGCATCTAAGGGCCCTCCAGAGGAAGAGCTGCAGCACAGTCACCTCACAGGATTTATAGATAACCTCTGCTGTCTCCAGCGCCAGGTCTCACTGAACCAGCTGCTAGTCTATTAGACTTTACAGATAGTATGTATAATTCATTTAGCTGTCAGTTAACCTTCTGCTACAGATTTGCACGCTCTCTTATCAGTCAGCAGCTTCATCCCTCATCCTCTCCATCTCTAAAAGCTTTCTCTCTTTTTTTATCCCCTCCCCTCCTCTCTGTTAGTCTCTGCAAATGGTTTCTCACTTTCCTGTTGTTTCTACTCTTTTCTTTCTCTCTTTATTTTAATCTGTGTCTCTGAGACCCCGGCTCTCTGCAGTCTCCATAGATACCCAGCCAGTGGGTTTTGCCCTGCCCACTGTAAGACTATCATTCAAAGACAGACCAGATCTAGGCCAAACACACGGCTAGCTGCTGCTAGCAGAGACTATATGCTCTGTGCAGCTGAGCAGTGTTTGGTTACTGTCTACTGTATGCCACATTTGTTTCGCATTCTGAATCTTTTTTTGTATTTTGCATCTACTCAGCAGAAATGTGTTACTATATTAATACATGCAGCTGTGATTGGCTCACTACTTTTCCAATAAAATACTTTATACTTTACACTTTTTCTTAAAGCTGCACTACTAAATTTTATAGATTAACAAAGAATCAAATGTGTCATGTGAAAGGTATCACTCGTAGTGAGAAATCCACAGAGAACTATCACAATACTAATGATGCAGTTCTCACTCATCTCTGCAAAGTAAACTAGCTTTCACACCTGTAGTTTGTGGAGTATCAAGTGAACCAATGATACCAAGTCAGTAACCAAACAGCTGACCGTCTTAGAGATTTGCTGATGAACATAAACCCCCTTTTCCAACAAACACTTTGGGTATGGTACCTTTGGAACCACTCATGGGGTTCCACTCGTGTATGTGATCTACTCATTACTAAAAGTGTGTGTCATTCAAGAAAGAAAAACTCATGGAATGGTCAAAGGTGTGTTGATGGATTCAGGTCGTCAACTCATGCACTGAGTAACATTACAAGTAAACATTCCACCTTAAAAGTTGCCGGCAGTCGGCCCAGTGAATTAAGTTGGGTTTTTTTTAGTTAACAGCTGCTGCAAGAGGCAGCAAAACATAATTTCACTTTATAGTTATATTTATATATAGTTTACTAATATATGTAGGACTCGTACCAGAGTGCTTGGCTGCTTGGAGCTGTCATGGTGAAGGATGAGTGGTGGCTCAACAGTGTGATATGTGGTATTAGCACAGCGTTTTGTTTTTGCAAAACACTCAAATTCTTCCTGATTTTATTGCTATATAGATATGTACCGGTATATAAAGACGCTTTATTTATAAGCTAAATTAGGTATATTGTTGTTTTTTAAATGACAAAGTTTTAAAGGAATAGGGTGTAAGATTCATGGAGATTTAGTAGTGTCTAGTGGTGAGGACTGCAACCAGCTAAAACTTCTCTAGACTAGAAATCCTTCAGTGTTCATTGTTCAGGAGGTTTTTTACCAGGAGCTGAATTATCCTCAGAAGTCTCTTCCTCTCCAAAACAAATGGACCCTGTGATTTCATCCAGTACAAACACTGAATAAAGCAGTTTGGCATTAAAAAATTGGTGTTCTTCCAATGCCGCTGGTCTCACAGAGGCTTCTAACTACAGTGGCCAACGTGAAAACACAATTGGCTCTGTCTAGAGCCAGTGCTCAGTTGTCTGTCCTAGGCTACTGTAAAAACATGGCAGTGCAACGTAGCGATTTCCATGGATGAGGACCCACTCCCTATGTAGATATAAACGATTCATGCTAAGGAAACGAAAACACAGCAGTTCTATTTCTACCATTATATCCCCCTAAATCCTACATACTGGACGTTTAAAACAAATGAAGTACTTGCGTATCGTTGGCTAAATGCAGAACACAGATAGGGAATAAAGCACAAAAAGGGGTGCAGAGTTTTTTTCAGCTGAGATGCTGTGGTTGCATCTGGTTCACATGATACTGAATATACATGGAAACAAAATGTCTGTGCAAAGTAGACTACTTGCTCTGGCTCTTGCTCTGGATGAAGGGAAGGCTGAAGTAGGTAGGGCGAATCCCCCTTCTGTATGGGTTCAGTGTTATTTTTCTCCTCCAGTGTTGTTGTAGTTTAGCACTTATATACATAGGATGCGATAGCTGGTCTTTGTTGTAGGCTATGTGTTCTGCCCCTCTTCCGCTGTGATTGGACGTCTGGAAAAACAATGTGACAGTAACGAGCGGCTGCAGTGTTTTAGCCAAAGTTGCAAATTTTTCAACTCTCAGCGACCAGGAAAAAATGTAGAACATGCAGCGCTCAGAGCAGAATAGACACTTGGCACCTCGACACATTCCCTTCGCCTAACCACTTGAAAAAAAGAAACAACGTGAACATCGTAGTTGTAGCGGTTGCCCGCCATCTCCTGTGGTTGGCTTATCAATAGCGTGGTTTTGCAATATTGTGGTTATCACGACAGCCCCACAATTAGCCAGATATTTTACTCAGGAGTTGGTGGAGAACAATCAGAGCTAAAAGAAGAGTGAATATTGAACTTACATTCATCAGGCGGACACAAACACCACTCCAAATGAATGCTAATGCATACATCAAATGCCTGCTTATCTTAGGATCAATTTCTACCTCTTCCTCTTTATTTGCTTCTCTACCAGCTTCCCCTTTTTACACAGACGTTTCTTTGTTTTGTGCAGGTTTTCTAGTGCAAAGAGCTAGTCCTCCACAACTGTAATTTTCCTATAGTTGCCTCACACTATCCTCATCCTATATTTTCAATGTCATAAGCCAAAGGCTGCATTCCTGATGAATGTTTGTTTTATTGCTATGATATTCAAAAATGGACAAGAATTATCAAAGGTTGATAAGGACACAGAAATGGGCTTTATTATGCAACCAAATTCTCTCCTCCTTATCTTTAGACATGCAGTTACACAAATTCACTGCTCAACAGCTGTGCAAACAACCAGTATTGGGGAAGTTACAGTGTGAGAACTACAACACCAGGAAACCCTTTGCAATAAATATTCCTGTCACACCACAATGATTTGATTAACAAAGTAAAGGCTGAGCTGACAGGAAAGCACTGTAGGAGTGCAGAATGCTCCACAAAAGAGGTTTGCAGACCATCAATGGTACACATACGTCATTTGAGTGAACTGTGAGTGTATTGACATTTTCCCACCTGGTAGGCATGTACAAAGGTAAACTATGAGTGGCTTGGACGTTTGTGAACAGTACAAAAAAATAAAATAAAATAAATGATGCCGTTATTATGGGTTAATTTCTCAATAATTGCAGATAGCTGCTAAGCAACCTCAACGAGCACCATATCATAGCCTATGAACCTGAAATCCTGAGTGCAAAGCTGATCTTCTTCAAGGCGCTGTTTGTGTGTAGGCCTATTGTCCATGGGACAGATGTAAAGCTCTGGCAGCTCTGCAATAAAATGATCAACTTCTTCTTCATATTTATCATAGACTGATATTTACGGATGAAGGGAAAGATATCTCTTGGCTGTGATTGCTTGGTCCTTGTCACATGACATGCAGTGCACACTGCTGCATCCAAAATTTCTTTCTACTTGCGCGACTCTGAAGATGAATAAAATAACACAAGACGACACAGCCTAGCTTACCGGTAGCCTGCAACTGCACTTTTGGAGAGCCACAGGCATGATAGTCTTTAGCTTGCCAACCAGTGGCAGCAAACGAAAAAGTCTGTCATTTGTAGTTTTACCCTCCAACAACTTCATCCCCCACTCCATAAATCCACCAGCAAACCACCCAGCTCCCAGGCCATGCATCTTTACCCAGGTGCAGACTGCAGCACACCAGCCGGATTATAGAAGAAACTGTTCCCGGAGCTTCACTACGCTTGTAAGTTGTAAGAAGCATCACTTGCCTGTGTTTTTGTTGACCAAATTTTGAGGTACCTTAGGGTACTATAATTGGGTACTACAATTGTATATATAGGGCCGACTTTCTTGGATATATTAATAGTTATTAATTACTAATTAAAAACATGTTAAATATTTTTTTCATATTCTAGTACCAACATCTAAATATTCTTAAGAATTGAAAGTTCATCTTTGAAAGGATGTACTTGCATTATTATGCTATTATATCATGATCAAATCAGTGGTTAAAAAAAATGGTCTCAAAATGAGATAACCAATAATATTGTTTTATCCTAACTATTTTTGGGCAGAAATATTGAACAAAAAGAGTTATCATGACAGGCCCACACCTCAGCATAAGTAAAAAAAAAAAAAAAAAACAAGGT
The DNA here is from genome assembly GCF_006386435.1 of Epinephelus moara. Classification (NCBI taxonomy): domain Eukaryota; kingdom Metazoa; phylum Chordata; class Actinopteri; order Perciformes; family Serranidae; genus Epinephelus; species Epinephelus moara. Next base: position 7,118,355 of record NC_065513.1, read on the forward strand.
AATTTATTATACTTTAATTAATAACTGATTTATTGCAGCAAAACTAAACACACTTCAAATGTTGCATGACAATCAGGTATGTGCTGGGTTCAAGCTAAAATGCTAATGGTGGATCATCTAGCAGTTACTTCTGTGTTCACTTAAAGAGATAGTGCACCCAAAAATGAAAATTCAGCCATTATCTATTCACCCATATGCCGACGGAGGCTAAGGTGAAGTTTTAGAGCCCTCACTCTAATGGTTACTACTGTGGTTACTGTTGTCTCTCCCTGCGGTGCACGTGTCACATGATGTAAACACGGGTAAGCAAAGCTCATGCTTTTGCTGGTCTCACGCAAGCGCGCACACGTGAGCGTGAGCACAGAGAAGCAGTCAGAGCTACAGGCTACAGTGAGGCTAAAAACAGAGTTCATATGAGGTTTTTCGAAACAACTTTTTATGTCGCGGCTGCAGCACACTTGGATCACTACAGATGAGCATGTTGGAGATATTTTGTGGTTTCAATTTTGTGTTCTTGGACGTTAGTCTGGGGCGCCGTCAGCCATTAGGTGTGCTAGCCGCTCCCCCTGCCGATCTCCGCAAGGGATGTGAGCACTCTAAAACTTCACCAGGGCCTCCGTCGGCATATGGGTGAGTAGATAATGGCTGCATTTTCATTTTTGGGTGCACTATCCCTTTAACTTCAGTGAGGTGTGTGAGTCTTTTCTGCATTTTTTGACTGTAATCCCTGTTACCTTGACTGCTGAGCCTCATTCAGCTCAAGATTATTTAAAATGGTTTGTTCAAAGAAATCCTATATGATATTTCCATATCCATATATACTTAATGCAACTGGGCCACGATGCTCCACTAATTTATGCATGAGCTTGTCATTGTCAGTAGGGACCAACATATGGGATTGCTGCTGTCTCACCCAAGTGCTGACTCAACCATTCTGCTCTAATCATCAATCCTATGGACAGCTTTAGTGAAGCCAAACCAGGGCAGCGTGATAATAAATCTATAGACAGAAATGACGCAGCTGTTACTATTATTATTACACAGGCTCCCCAATGCATCTCTCCTGCCTCCTCAGAGTTTGATGTCTGAAGGTAAAGGGGCTAAAAATAGCTGCACTGCACCCCCACCCTGCACACAAACCCTACCCACACCAACCCCTCTATCAGGACACCAGCAAAGGCATCCGGCGGTGATAAAAATCAGGCTGCCTGAGGACAGATCCAGCCTCAGCTTTTAAAAACAGCACAGGCATCACTAAAATAAACCAGCTGACAGGCATTAGGATTTCTGATGGCTAATAATAGACCCTGGAAGGATTAAAGGCATCACAATATGCATAGTCAGATGGTGTGGTTGTGGAGGTCATCATGTTAGATTATACCACACATCTGGAGAATGCCATTTGAACATATCTAAGCATATTTGAGATGTTGTTTTCTGAATAGCCACCAGACAAAATAAATTTCAAGGAGATGTTGTATGAGACTGATGAGACAATATATAAACAGACCATGTGGATGGGATTTATTATTGTTTTCCATTAACAGAGAGGGAACTTCGTAGCTAGGATGAGGACTGCTAACAATCACAGTGAAACAGCTGTCAACCACTCAAACTCTCCACCAGATCATTTACACAAAAAGATGTAGTGCAGAGAGAGAGAACAGAAAGCTGATGTCGTGCCACTCATTCGGCAATTACCGCTAGTAACACCGTCCTGACCCAACAACGTTGCTGTAGAAACATTGTGCCTACCCTAAAGTCTCCCCTAGGTCACCCCGGTGAGTGCGCAGCCCATTTTTGAGCTACAAATCCCCTTTAGCATTGTTAACTACTCTTAACTCTGTTAGTGCTGTTAGCAGTGTTAGCATGGCTAATGGTGCTAACATAGTTTACAGTGCTAAAGGGCTTTTGCAACTCAAAATGAAGCCACTTTCACGTTATTTTGTTTTTTTTTCTCACAAATTAACTGATTAGTTACTAGGGATGGGTACCGAGTTCGGTACTTTTATTGGTACCAACCGAATTCGGCCGGTAATCCCGAGTATCGATTCACGTAAAATCAAACGGTATCACATTTCGGTACCTGAACGCATCCTTGGGACTTTGAGAGTGGAGGAGTGACGTTTTCGCTGCCTATCGTGAATGCAGCATTGTACGCAGGAGAGCGTGATCACGTCAGTGGCAGCTATCAACAATGCAGCATGGCTGAGAGAAAGAGGTCGAAGGTGTGGCTCCATATCTCAAAGTCTGATGCAGACTATGTGCGCTGCAATATTTGCAACGCAAAATGCAAGGCCAGCTACGGAAATACCTCAAACCTGAGGAAGCACCTGGTTAAGCACAAGGTGTTTTTAAAGGCTGACGACTGCACAGTATTTGATAGCCTGAAAGTTAAGGCTACTTCTCCCGGCATTAGCACACCTGCAGCTAGCGGCTCGTCGTCATCTGCAGCCAGCATCGGGGCAGAAGAAGTGGGATTAACGTTCAATGATGACGACGGTGATTAAGCGGGGCATCAGCTACATCGGTTCCAGGTAATTAATAAGCTTAGTGTTTAAGATGATTGGGCTTTGTTCTGGTCATTCTAACGTTAGCTTCGCATTTTAACTTGCCTTAGTTATCATTATCAGCTCGTTTCCTCGTATTCTCTAACTTTAACGTTACACTCCCCCACACACATTTTTCCCAGAGGGGAAAGAGGAGGAATAGCAGGTAGTAGGAGTGGGTTTATTTTGTGCAATAAAAAGAACTGCTGCATAGTCAATTATATAGGCTACCTTTTGATATTATGTTACAAACAGTGTTAGATGTTGTTTTATCCTGTTTGATATTGAGAAATAAATGTTAGTTTTGACAAAAAAAAAATTCTAAATGAAATATCCTTTATTACCACACATACATGCAAAAAACAGTAACGAAAACAGGTAATGTTGTGTACCGGTACCGATTCCCAGGTACCGGGTATCAGTACCGTATCGGTTCAAATGTGAAAGGTACCCATCCCTATTAGTTACTGATGTTGGGCAAAAGCAAAATTAGCCAAAACTCCAACCTTACTGCACAATTGTGCAGTTCATTCCATTTACAGGATGTGTAAATTGTTACAGTTACAGATACTGATCCTGGATCAGTATCAGGGCTGATCCAGATTCATTTTGATGGATCTGCAATTGCAAATTCTTTCTTTACTGTTTGCTTCTGTATTTTGTCCTTCTCAGCCTGCTAGTGTTGCAAAGCCGACCACCAGCACTTCAGTGCAGCATTTTGCTACACAAACAAGTAAAAAGTAGTATGTGAATGTGAAAAATCATTTGGGCACACCAGTGCAAGTGATTGTGTTCTGACGCCCAGACTCTTAAGCCCCTTTCAGACATGCACTCATTGATGTTAATCTGGAGGCAATTTAACATGTTGCTCTCATGTCTGAATAAGCACCCCAGTCACATTTACATAGAAGTCACGACGACAGTCTTACTAGGTCGGAACTGAAACATTTGAGTATCCCTTTCAACACAGCACACATCTAAATACAATGCCTCAGATTAACCTTAAAACTGCAGAGACATGCACAGAGATTATAAAATGCATCTCGTTCCACGTTCTAAAATGACTGTAGTAAATGGATTATCTCAATCAATGTCTCTTATGCATAAAATCAGTTTTACAAACTGAGACACTGAAAAAGCAAATTCCACGTTGTTGAGGAGATTGATCTTCAGGGCAGGCTACAAAACGTTTTTCCCATGACAGACAGATGGTGCAGAAGGGGTTAAAAAAGTGGATATTACAGCAGAACTTGCTCTTTAATAACATGAAATGATGAAACTGGCATGAAAATGCATCAGTGGATCCACTGTGAGAAGTGGGAGTAAGCCTTCCTCAAGCTCACAATGGTCATTAAATAAAGCTTCAAAAGCAAATGAGTTTTAATAATCAGTGATGCAGTGAGACCTGGAAACACTTTCTCATCTCTCTCTCTCTCTCTCTCTCTCTCTCTCTCTCTCTCTCTCTCTCTCTCTCTCTCTCACACACACAAGGTGCATAAATGTAACGTAACGTTTTCTCTTCCCGGTTTCCAAGGTATACAAAGAAAAAATTGTTGGTTACTATTTGTAAACAATAACGCAAGCTAAAGTGAAAGTAAAAGCCAACCCTGGTTGCACCTTCGCTTGCTATACTTGCGTTTTAATGGCGCTGTATCCACGACTTTCGTAGCTTCCTCTTGAGTGCGTGCTGCCTACGGCCTGGCACCTGGTCACTACCTTTTTATAGAATCCCAACCTCACCTGCGTGTTGTCACCTGAGCATCCCAAATATAGCAAAATATGAAGAAAAGAAGAAAATACGGGCAGAATGCAGGGTCTCTGCAGATAACTACGCCTCCACACACTTCTTGTTGGTCATTCAGTCAGTGATGACTGAGAGGGATTACTTTTGTGTGTGTCTATACATTGTTTTTGTTTTTTTAGGAAAATCCTGCATAGTATATCTTTAAAGCTGCATCACAGTAATTTTCTGAACTTGCCAGACTGTTCTAGTTGTTCTATTATTGACCTTTACCCACTTAGTTATAATATCCTTGTTATTGATGATTATTTACCAAAAATTTTGTGGTGTAAATTAGGGATGCATGATAATATCGGCATGTCATCAGTATCGGCTAACATTGGCTTTAACATGAGCTATCAGAATCTGCCGACATGCTGAGAATATCAGTACATCATGGTATCGGCCATTATCAGCTTTAAAGTGAACTATCAGAATTGGCCAGCGTGCTTTTTCTTATTTTGCACAATGAATATTACATACATTGAAAAGTATTCTATTTAATGTCTCCATCTGCTGGTAGGCCATCACAATAAGAGTATGCATGTATAACATGATGTTAATTACACTATAGAATAGACTTGATGATCACTAAAATTAGGTGGGAAAAAAGTGGATATATCGAAATTGGTATCGGTTATCAGCCAAATAAGTTGTTATATATGGGCATATCGGATATCAGCAAAAAAATCTTATATTGTGTGTCTCTAGTGTAAATATTTTAAAGATTTTATCCCAGCCCTAGTTTAGCCAACTTAAACAACTTTGCTAAGCTTTTGGGCATGGTTATAAGAAACCAACATTGACAAATGGTAGGAAACAGAATATGAATCAATCAGACATTTTGTACACCAAACCATCCACCCTCATTTCCTTAGAGAGTTTGTGGAACAGCTTCTGTCTTTGAATAATAGATCTAATAATAGATAATTATTACTTGCATGACCACGAGATGAGGTAAGGTACTTTTAAGTAGGCTATTTCAACAAAGGACCATTGCTGTCATTCTCCTGATGAAAATGTCTCAAATTAGTTTTAATACAGGGTCCATACTGTTAAAAAGGACTGACCACAGACTGTGGTTGAACATTATTTCCTGTATGTCCGTGGTTGCTAATAGCCCTGATAAAGATGTGGTTTTAATAGTGATGAGTATATTTTGAACTTCATCACCACACTGGTAATTTCTTGAGGGGTCCTGTCTTCCACTAAATGTTCTCAATAAGTTCTGATTCAGTTTCTAAACATGAAACTCACAAACTGACATGTCACAGGTAAATTACTGATCAATGTTCCATTTAAAATGGGAAATTGGAATTTACGAGTTCACAGAAATTTCAACTGGAATGCCTGCTGAAGTCGGATTTCTGACTGAGAAAGTCGGGAGAACCTCACTCCTGGCTGCTATGCACATCAACAGCAGTGAAAGCTATACTCATTTATTGTTCATTAGCCCTTCCGTCTTATTTGTGTCTCATTAAATAAGTCTTACACACAGTACTGCCCAACCTCTATCTGTGGACATGTTGCTATGATGTTTGTATGCGCAAAATACTGCGTAATGTGTTGTCATCAACTGGTATTGCTAGAAGCAGCCAACCTAACTAGGACTGGTATTGTTAACAACACCTTGGTTTACCGACTTGTACTGGAACGCGATCAACTGGAGTGCGGTATCTTTCCAAGCTCTGAACTCTGACATAAATGGAGAACAGCAAAGGTCTCCTGTTGATCTGGAGGAGATGAGTCAAGTCTGAGAAAACTACTCAAGTGACTTCACATCTTAGCTCAGGCATGAGAGAACATGAGAAACTGCAATTTTTAACAGAAAGCCTGCATTCAAAATCGCAGGCATGCTTGAGGTTGAAAGTTCATTTTTGGCCTTACTCAAAGGCCAAAAATTAGAGATTTTCAGGAGCTTTCAACTGTATTTTGCAGTCATCACCATGTGTTGTAAACTTTCACATCGCTCTGGAAGCCATTGAAAGGATCAGGTGAATCTAGTAAGTGGACCTTGAGTCAAGATTTTCTTGTGAAACTGAACGTGTGGAGTTTTAAAGTTATCAGTGTAGTGGCATGCAAAAGTCTGAGTACCTCTGATCAAAATTTTGTTTACTGTGTGAGTAGTTAATTAAGTAGAAGATGAACTGATCTCCAAAAGGCATGAAGTTAAAGATGAAACATGCTTTTCAACATTTTAAGCAAGATTAGTGTATTTTTTTTTTTTGTACAATTTTAGTGTGAAAAAAGGAAAGGAGCACCATGCAAAAGTTTAGGCACTCCAAGATATTTAAGCTCTCAGGCAACTTTTACCAGGGACTCTGACCATATAACTTGTTAGAACTCTGGCTTGTTGACAATCATCGTTAGGAAAGGCCAGGTGATGAAAATTTCAAATCTTTATAAATATTCTGACTGCTGAAACCTTGCCCCAACAATCAGCAGCCATGGGCTCCTCTAAACAGCTGCCTAGCACTCTGAAAACTAAAATAACTGATGCCCACAAAGCAGGAGAAGGCTATAAGAAGATAGCAAAGTGTTTTCAGGTAGATGTTTCCTCAGATCGTAATGTAATTAAGAAATGGCAGTTAACAGGAACTGTGGAGGTCAAGTTGAGGTCTGGAAGACCAAGAAAACTTTCCAAGAGAGCTGCTCATAGGATTGTTAGAAAGTCTAATCAAAATCCCTGTTTGACTGCAAAAGACCTGCAGGAAGATTTATCAGACTCTGGAGTGGTGGTGCACTGTTCTACTGTGCAGTGACATGTGTACAAATATGACCTTCATGGAAGAGTCATCAGAAGGAAACCTTTCCTGTGTCCTCACCACAAATTCACGATCAGAAGTTTGCAAAGGAACATCTGAACAAGCCTGATGCTTTTTGGAAACTTTAAGTTTAAATACAACCTTTTAGACACAATGAGCAAAGGTATGTTTGGAGAAAAAAGGGTGCAGAATTTCATGAAAAGAACACCTGTCCAACTGTTAAACATGGGGGTGGATTGATCATGCTTTATGTTTGTGTTACAGCCAGTGACACAGAGAACATTTCACTGGTAGAGGTTAGAATGGATTCTGGAAGCAAACATCACAGCATCTGTAAAAAAGTTTAAGATGAAGAGAGGATGGCTTCTACAACAGGACAATGATTCTAAACACACTTTGAAATCCACATTGGACTACCTCGAGAGGAGCAACCTGAAGGTTTTGCATTGGTCCTCACAGTTCCCCGACCTTAACGTCATTAAAAATCTGTAGATAGACCTCAAAAAGTAGTGCAGGCAAGACTAGGCAAGGTAGAGGCCTTTTGCACGAGGAATGGGTGAAAATCCCCCAAACAAGAACTGTAAGACTCTAAGCTGGTTACAAAAAGTGTTTGGAGGCTGTGATACTTGCCAAAGGGGGCGCTACGAAGCACTAACCATGCAGGGTGCAAAACTTTTGCTTCAGGCCCTTTTCCTTTTTTATTCTGAAACTGGAAAAGATTGAAATTAAAAAGTACTCTTGCTTAAAATATTGGAGAAATGTTTCATCTTTAACTTTATGCCATCTAGAAATCAGTTAATCTTCTACTTACTTAACTACTCACAGTGAACACAATTTTGACCAGGGGTGCCCAAACTTTTGCATGCCACTGTATCAGACAGGGGTGGTCTAATGGAAAAACATATCGAGAATGTAGGATCCTGTGTTTATGGAGTCTGTCGACTACTAGTCAGGATATATAGGCCTCCACTGTATTCATTCATTCATTCATCTTCTAACCGCTTCATCCTCTTGAGGGTCGCGGGGGGGCTGGAGCCTATCCCAGCTGACATCGGGCGAGAGGCAGGGTACACCCTGGACAGGTCGCCAGACTATCGCAGGGCTGACACATAGAGACAGACAACCATTCACGCTCACATTCACACCTACGGACAATTTAGAGTTATCAATTAACCTAATCCCAATCTGCATGTCTTTGGACTGTGGGAGGAAGCCGGAGGGCCCGGAGAGAACCCACGCTGACATGGGGAGAACATGCAAACTCCGCACAGGGGGGCTCCCACACCCGGGATCGAACCGGCAACCTTGCTGTCTTGCTGTGAGGCGACAGTGCTAACCAACACACCACCGTGCCGCCCCTCCACTGTATTAGTTCTGTCATATTTAGTTATATCTTTCTCTTATTAAGTCCATTAATTTCATGGAAGTGCAAGACTTTATCAGAGAATAGTCACCATAAGTAGTTTTAGATGCTGCCTTTCCATCATTCATTTCAAAAGCAATATGTTATTATCCTATCTGATAATAACCTACATCCTGCTGTCATAAGGAATGTAGTAAAAACAAAAAGTTCCACGTTTCTATTCCCATAAATATTACAGGATATTCACACCAGAATATTTTTCATCAGGTGGTTCTTAAAGTGACAGCGACAGCTTGTTCTATATATGTTTTGAGGTTAGCATGAATAATGTCATGTGATCTTATCCTGTAATTCTGTGATTATAACATCTGTCAGGCCATTTATTTTTAACATCTTATAGATGTGATAAATAAATAATTGAGAACCTCATGTAAACCCACCCTGAGCTCATACTATATAGGCCTTTTCAAAATTTAGGCTAATAAACATAAAATGGGATTACACAACTGTTGTTTACCACAAACAACTACCTGTTTGACAGTATGAGCACATACAGAGAGCAGCTTCCCAACAACACCCCGCCAGTAAATCTGCGTGGACATCCTCATCATCATGCTCCTTATTAAGCTCACTGCGGTGTTATTCTAACGCCTGATGGGAACATTTGCAGATACAGACAGGTGCTGTTAGACTTAGCCCAAATAACGGCTGCGGGAAATGGAGCAGCAGCAGCTGAATCGACGCCCGTCTGCTCTCCAAAGACACGAACATCCAGACACGTCTGTACTGTCCTTTTTTATATCATTTCACACACTGTCATGTCACAAATGTGTTTCTTACCGGTCCCCTCCTCTTCAGGGATATGTTCTTCCACAGCAGGAGATGGAGCTGGTGCAGGAATCCCATTTTGCCTCCCACTTCTGCTTCACTATGTCAGAAATTTACCAAATTAGCATAACGTTACCGGCGGTGGCCTATGACTGGGTTTAAATAAGCGGGGAATGTCTATCCCGTTCCCAGGCATCCCGTCCGAGCCTGTTACGGTGCTGAAATGTGTCGGCCTTGGCTGACAGTGAATAATGTGGAGCTGCTCAGTTTGTTGCTTATTTGCCGGTGACTGGCGGTGAGAGTCGTGTCGGGACTGTTTGTGTTCCGTCTGTCATCCTCTGTGTGTCGGTGGAGCACCGGCTAGCTTCCCCTGCGGAATCCTCTCGGTGTAGTAGTGCAATGGTCTGTGTTGGAGCAGGAAACCAGCGGAGGCAGCTTCATAGAAAGCTAACCATAGTAATGAAAACACACACTTCCGGACTGGCCTTTAAAAACAAAAGCCCTCCTAATTTCCCAGGTGCACTTTATACACTGTATTTGCCACAAAAGAAGTTGGTGTGGCAGTGATCAGAGAGATACAAAGTCCCCCTAATGTCTACCCTCTACCCTTACCATAGTTATTATAAAACTGAAAAAACTGAACTTAAAAACTAAACAGGGTGTGAGAAAATATTGACTGAAATAAAAATAAAAAATAGACTTTCAAAAAAGAAAAGAGGTCCGCTGGGATAGGCTCCAGCCCCCCCGCGACCCTCAAGAGGATGAAGCGGTTAGAAGATGAATGAATGAATGAATGAAAAGAAAAGAGAAAAAAATACAAACTAAGGGAGTGTACTTTATCTTTTAAATGTTGTGGGGGAGGAGTGATATGTGCATACATGTATTGATGTAACTGTTTGTGATTTATATGGATATGTTTAGGTGCGTGTACACATATAGTATTTGGTTCTTCCTTTCTTTTTTATTTATTTTATTATTATTTAATTTTAGTTATTTTTTTCTCATCTTAATTCTTTTCAGGGTCATTTCCATTCAACTTGTAAAACATATGGACACATCTGGATGAGATGTGACTGTGTAGGCCTATATATGATTAATTATTAGTACTTTGCCAAGAAACTAAATTAAAATTTGATCACAAAAAAAACATACAAAGTCCAAGCTCCCCTAATGTACCCCTTAGCCCATCAGAACATTTTGACCACGCACCAAGAGTCAAAAGTCTCTAATTTGTTCTTACTATATTATTTGTATTCTCCCATACTTTACTGTAGGTTTGTTTTTTGTTTGTTTGTTGCATTGGTAGCCTAAAACTAAAAAAAAAAAAAAAAAAAAAACTTGTAGAAAAAATATTTTAGTTTACTGGGGCCTTAAGGTTTTTTTTTGTTTGTTTGTTTGTTTGTTTTTAGCAACAAATATTTTTCCTTAAACCTCCCTGAGAGGAGTGGTGCAGGAATGAGTCCTAAAACTCAAAAATTAGTTAGCCTTTTTGTACTCCTGGTTCCCTCATCTTGAAGTCCAAAGTTTTTGAATGGGCTTTTGATTAGATGCCCCCGATAACGTCTGTGGTTAACACCTGCTTGACAGACTTTCAACTTTTGATTTACGACATCAAATACGTCAGTAAATACCCCACTGGGAATTTTGAGTCTTTTAGGGACTTTCTTTAATTATCAGAGGAGGGGAGTAGCTGGGGTGTGACTTTTTTTTCTTTTTTTTTTCATGCTCCCTGAAATGACAAATATTTTTACTTGAACTTTGCTGAGTGACTGGCGGAAAATGCATGACCCTCCCTGCACCATAAATTGTTCAATAGATTTTTAAAACTTATCCTTTGATGTTTGAAAGTTAAAAGTTGAAGACAAAATCCTGGAGTTGAAAAAAGCCTTGCTCTATTTCATTCTTCCTGACCGCCAGATGGCGGTGCTTTAGCACTGGATATCTCCATCTCGCATATGTGCAGGTCGAGTCATTATACCAACAAAGTCACCTGTGACCATGCAATGACGTAGGGCGTTCACCCCGTATAAAACCCCACGTCATCACGCAATCTGTTCCTTCTATCCTTCTATCAGTGTCGACTGACAGATGATCTCCTTACTAAAAGTTATCATATAGCAGCATACATGGGGCGTCTTGGTAACTCCCTTTCTCACCTCATCCTGGCCTTGTTTCAGACCCTGCAAGAGTCTGGTGTGGACTCTTCTGCCCAGACCCTTAGTGATGCATCCCTTCAGACTTTTGCCTCCATGTCTAGGGAGCTTGGAAGGTTGATGTCAACAGTGACACTGGCTCGCCGCCAGGTCTGGCTGGCACAGTCCCCCCTGTCGGAGGCATGTCGTCGCACCCTCCGCACCCTTCCAGTGGTTCCAGGTCAGATTTTTGGGCCTGCCGCTCAGCAGGCACTGGATCGCAGTGCACAGGCAGAGGTTTGCTGGTCTGCAGCGGGGCCTGGGTCCTGTTCCAGGACGTAGGGGTCCCTTGCCTTCCGGACACAGCCACTTCCATCCACCTGCTCGCCCAGGTGGACAGCCTAGAACCTCTCACAATACGGGGCACTATGATCAGCGCCGGCGTGCTTCTTCCCGGCCAACCTTCCAGGTGCCGAGAGGACTAGCCCCCAGTGGTCGCCCCCCCCAAAGGCTCTAGGAGGCGGGGGGGTCAAACCTGAGGTCAGAGCAGCCGGTGTCGGACGCTTGTCCCAGCAGCAACTCAGCTACTGGGAGAGGGAGACCACAGATCCTTGGGTGGTGTCCACACTGCCCAGGGGATACACACTACAGTTCCGACGCCGGCCACCCGCTTTCGGTGGGGTCAGAATGACTGTGGTCGACGACCCCGCAAAATCCCTGGCCCTCAGCCAGGAATTGGCAGCCCTCTTAGAAAAAGAAGCCATCGAGCCTGTAGAAGGGCATACACGGCTCAGTGGGTTTTATTCAGTGTATTTTTTGTTTCCGAAGAAGGATGGCGGGTTCCGTCCGATCCTGAACCAGAGGAGTTTAAACCAAATTTTAAAGGTTCTGCCGTTTCGAATGTTACGGATGGCAGATGTTCTGCATTCAGTGACAGGGGGGCCTGGTTTGTGTCAGTGGATCTCAAGGACGCCTATTTTCACGTGCCTATTGCACCACACCACAGGCAGTTCCTGAGGTTTGTGTTTCAGGGACAGGCCTACCAATTCAAAGTGTTGCCATTTGGTCTTTCACTGGCCCCTCGCATATTCACAAGGTGCGTGGCAGCCGCCCTTTCTCCCATACAAGCCAGAGGGTTGACAGTCTTACCATACCTAAACGATTGGCTAATCATTTCCCCAACAGCCGAGCAGGCAATCAGGGACACAGCCATGCTGCTTGGCCACCAAGTCAGAGGGTGGATTACCTGGGCATGACACTCGACTCACGGCTAATGAGAGCCTTTCTTTCCCAAAAGAGGGTGGAGGCTATTCTGCAACTTATTGGTTGCTTCCAGAGGGGCAAGCTCATGAAGTTCAGCCTCCTTCTCAGGCTGCTGGGCATGCTGACAGCAGCATCCATGGTGATTCCTCTTGGTCTTCTGTCCTTACGCCCCCTTCAAATTTGGGTCAATGGGCTCCGCTTGGATCCCCAGTGGTACAGGGGCAGGAACGTCAGGGTGTCCAGCTTATGTTGCCAGGCTCTGAAGCCTTGGAAAAGAGTGAGTTACCTGACCAAGGGGGTACCTCTGGGGGTAATTCCTTCCCGCCGAGAGGTGGTGGAGACGGATGCCTCTCTATTGGGCTGGGGTGCAATCTGGCAGCGCAGGACCATCAGGGGCCGATGGAATGTGCTCAAGCTCAGGGCAATTTATCTAGCACTGCAACATTTCCTTCCAATACTAAGGGGCCAGCATGTTCTCATCTGGACAGACAGCACCTCAGCAATATATCACGTTAATCATCAGGGGGGCACTCGGTCCAGGCAAGGTCTGCGAGTGGCACAGCAGCTCCTTACATGGGCATTTCCCCACTTCCTGAGCCTCAGGGTCGTACATATACCAGGCATGCAGAACAGTGCAGCCGATGTGCTGTCACGCCAAGGGCTGAATCAGGGAGACTGGAGACTTCACCCAGACGTAGTGGGAATGATTTGGAGCTGATATGGCAGAGCAGAAGTGGATGTTTTTGCCTCCGAAACAATCAACACATTGTCCCCTCTGGTACTCCCTAAGGGAGACTACCAGTCCATTGGGGCAGGATGCCTTAGCTCACGCTTGGCCGACCTGCCTCCTGTATGCCTTTCCCCCGATCCCCCTAATTTGGGCTACGTTGGACAGAGTCCAACATGGAGGCCACAAACTGATTCTGGTGGCACCCAACTGGCCAGGGAGACCATGGTTTCCAGTGCTTCTGAAAATACTCAGTGGGGAGCCCTGGCACCTCCCAAGGAGACCAGACCTTCTGTCTCAGCTGGGGGGACGCATATGGCATCCGAATCCGGATCGCCTTCAGCTGTGTGTCTGGCCATTGGAAGCCAGGATCCACTCCTGGCGTCCTGTGACCAGTCGGTGATCCACACTGTGTTAAGTTCAAGGGCTCCTTCCACTAGGTCACTCTATGCAAATCGGTGGAAGCTTTTTTCCCAGTGGTGTAAAACACATGATGAGGATCCAGAGACCTGCTTGGTGGCCATCATTCTGCGTTTTCTGCAGTCATTGTTCGATGCCGGCAGATGTGCATCAACGTTGAAAGTGTATGCCGCTGCCATTTCAGCAGGACATGTGAGAGTGGACAATCAGACAGTGGGGTCACACTATCTGGTTAGTCAGTTCTTAAAGGTTGCACAGAGGCTAAGATCATCGAGAGTCACTGTAGTGCCATCATGGGACTTGAAGTTGGTATTGGGGTCCTTGTGTCTCCCCCCATTTGAGCCGCTGGGGTAGATTGAATTGAGGTGGTTATCTGCTAAGACAGTGTTTTTACTTGCAATCACGTCAGCAAAGCGAGTGGGGGAGCTCCATGCCCTTTCAGTGAGCCAGATGTGCATGCGCTGGTATCCTGATGGTTCAGTGGTTACTCTCCTGCCAAATCCATCCTTCCTGCCAAAGAGAGTGCCTTCCTCACATGTAAATCAAGCCATCGAGTTGGCGGCATTTAATCCATCGGGTTCTTCTCAGAGGGCAGAGGAGCCATCTGAGCTACTGTGCCCGCTTTGGGCACTCAAGACATATGTGGAGGCTGACCAACTTTTTGTCTGCTATGGGGGTTGTAAGAAAGGTACACCCCTATCAAGACAGAGACTTTCTAACTGGATTGTGTGTTTCTATGAATTCTGGATGACCGCCAGAGCTGTCTGTCACTCGGAATCTGGGCGAGAAGATTCGGTGGGAACAGATTGCGTGATGACGTGGGGTTTTATACGGGGTGAACGCCCTACGTCATTGCATGGTCACAGGTGACTTTGTTGGTATAATGACTCGACCTGCACATATGTGAGATGGAGATATCCAGTGCTAAAGCACCGCTATCTGGCGGTCATCCAGAATTCATAGAACCGTAGTTACAGTTTATTATATTTATATTTCGTTTATTAGTGCAAATGGTTTATTTTTGGTCAAATTTTAAATGAGACATAGAATAAAGTGATTTTGATAAAATAGCACTTTTTAAAGCTCAGATTTGGTTATGTTTTTTTTTTGTTTTGTTTTTTTTTCTGACAGAAGTGTTTATTGCACATGATGTGTCCGGGGACCGTCCAAACTTTGAAAATCCAACAATAATTTCTGCTTTTACAGTTTCTGGCAGTGTAATTTTAAAATAAAACATGCTGCGGGTTTCGAAGGCATGGCTTGTTGTGGGGTTTTTTTTTTTCAAATATGTAGTAAAATGAATACAAAATACAACCATATAAATGAATGAATGAATATCAAGTCCAGGTCCCCCAAATGCACCATTTAGTTCATCAGAACATTTTGTCCAGACGCCAAAAGTCTCTTGTAGTTTTTGCAGTTGGTAAACAAGAATAGTTTTGTACAAACCTAAGCTAAAAACTTAAACGAGGTGGGGGAAAAAATTAACTGAAATAAAAATAAAACTAGACTTAAGGGGGAAAAAACGAACTTAAAACAAAATGGTGTATTTACAGAAATATAATAAAAATATTCTGTAAATATCTTTAGTTTTAGTCTTTGTCAATTGGGTAAAATCTGTCTATACAAGTATGCGGAGGCGTTTGGTGCATATGTTTGTTGAGACTGGACTGCTCACAGGACAAAGGGCTCTAGTTTCCCGGTGCGGCGCAGGGTGGCGCAGGGTGGCGCAGGGTGGCGCAGGGTGGCGAACCCCGCGCAGAGCTAGTTTCGAGCAGCGCAACCCGAGGCGCGCTCAGTTTGGTAGTTTGGCAGACCGAGGTGCACTGAGATGGGTGTGGCGGC
>NC_065513.1:7134581-7186993 GCF_006386435.1 Epinephelus moara
TCACATCTTTGATTTTGTGATTTACATGCCAAAATGATCACAATTCAATTGGGAAAGACAAGTTCATTTTCCAGGCTATGCATCATCAGCCCGTGGAGGTCTGCTCGCAGTTCCGTATATTCGGACACTGCAGCTTGGACCTCCCGGATTATTATGATCATTATTACTGCGATTAGATCATTCTGATTAATGACTGACCATTAAGACATGTTTCTGATAAATATTGTAATGTGCACAATAATAAGCTTTCACATTGTAATCATATTTTATTTGTTATCTTTTGCATATGTGTGGCTGCTCCGTGTGTATCTGAGCAGAGTGCACACGCGTTGTGCACCCGCCTAGAGACGTATATTACTAACTTGTGTAACAGCGAAATACTGCGCCGTTGACTTTAGACCAGGTTTTTGTTGGTCACTGGCGCATTTGCTTTTTACGTCATCTAACTAGCAACGCGCCATGACTGCGCCTGACCACTCCTCATTTTTAGACCAACACACCCAGAGAAGCGCAAGTTCATTTGCTAGTTAGACGAAGATGGCGCATGTTAATAAAAAAACAACAACTAAAACTAATGTTGAAACCAATGAAACCAATGAAAACTAAACTAAAACACTTCAAACAATAAAAAGTAAACTGAAACAAGTAACCCACTCTGGAAACCAACTGAAACTAAGCTGAACTGAAAATTGAAAGTGTGAAACTAGAAAAGTGAAGGCTCTTATTGCAGAACATGGTTTTGAAATTACATTCAGCAAACACATATGAGTTGAATGTTCCAGTGTCCACATACTTTTGACCATGTAGTGTACCTGAAGCTAAACTAAAATGGTGAACATGGTAGATGTTATAACTGTGTAACATTATCTTGTTAGGATTGTCATTGTGAGCATGTTAGCATGCTGATATGTGTGTATGTGTGTGTGTGTGTGTGTGTGTGTATACTCATTTCATTACACTTGATCATGTGTGTGTGAAGTGTCTTAGTGTACCATTGCTAGTAGATGGTACATGCCACATGCTGCCTTGTGCTATCTGCATGCTACCTGCTACAGCTTCTGCAGCTGGCAAGCCTCTGTAATATGGACTAAAAAGAGGAGCCGAGTGTGTAAGCCTCCTCCTGCCAGTACAGAGCCTCTCCGCTAACAAGACTCCTGCAGTGCCTCCCCTCTGCCACACACAGAAATTGGGTACCTCACACCCAGACCCCTAACCACTGTCACAGCTGTGGGCAAATAACCCCTCTTGTATGTTCAAAGTCTGTTGAGATAAAGGCTAAGGAAACACACCCTGACAGGTAAGCAATGCAATGACATGCACAAGAGACTGGCCTTAACAGGCTAAGATGGGGAACTGGTTGTCCTGGGGCCACCCTTGCCACTGGGATTTACATCATCATGGTGAAGATAGTACTACTAGCGAAGGCGTACCCCTTGTGGCACTGTAAAATCCTGCTCAGACAGGTCTCCACCTCTGACAATAGCTGGACCTTACATATGGTTTATGTATGATGGCAATAGAGCATCGGGCAATGGGAGCAGGTACAAGTGAACCAGAAAGCCAACTCCTGTGTGAACGGTCCGTCGCTAAAAAGGATAGGCCTATGCTACTGTATAATAACTTCGGTCACAGTGGTGGGACTTGGTGAGCCTAGTATTTTTTGAGGTGGTATATGGTGTAAAAGTTTGAGAACTATACCCCTAACCTTTAGAGTCTGGTTTGGGTCAAGCTCCAAAAACACTGGATCCTACATTTTCCATAACAAAACTTTATAGCATCTTTTGTTAGGCCCTCCCTGCTTGTCTGTCCAACTCCACTGTTGCACATTATGCAGTCTCCAAGCCCAAGCTGAGATAATACTGTGATGACATCAGGGTTATTTCCTCAGACTTTACATGGCTTCACCAGAGCCACTGAGAAGAAGTAGCTTTCTCCTTTTACAGACACAAAGGTCCTATATGCCGTTGTCTATATGCAGATGTCTTTTTTCCTTTCAGCAAGTTAGAGCTAACAGAGGTACAGCACCTTAAGTTGACACTAATTTTTGACAAAATAGGCCAAGATTACAACATATACAGTACCAGTCAAAAGTTTGGACACACTTTCCCATTTACTTGAATGAAAAAGTGTGTCCAAACTTTTGACTGGTACTGCTTGAATGAAAAAGTGTGTCCAAACTTTTGACTGGTACTGTATGTTCTGTGTTTCATGCCAGGACATTAAATAAATAGGTTATGGCTGATGATAGTATGTTTTCTCGTTGTTGCGGTTGCATTAGAAGAAAAAAGCCCTACTATGAAAATATAGAGAAAATTGAAGAAAATACTATGAATGAGAGCCTGTGCCGCCCTCTAGTGCATTTATGCCATTAAGGTGATTGTGTTTGGCTGGCATTACCTTTACTTCCTCATTATCTGCACTCCCACAAGTCCCAATTTTGTGAAAAAACAAAAACACTGATATTACTTACAAATCAACCAGATTAAAACCCAGTAAATAGAAAACTAGTGAAAAACTACGTAAATGACCACAACACATTGTTATGAATAGGGAAATATTGAGAGTACAGACAGAAATGTTTGTTATGCTAGATAGTAAAGTTATTAATTCATTGTACTGCTACTGCATCAGTGAATTGCCAGTTAGCCCCTAGAGAGGTTTAATTCTCTGTTTGAAATTTTTGTGTGTTGTGTTCACACAGAGTAAACTATGCCTGCATGCAAGTGTCTGCATCATCAATTTCAAATTATGACTAACAGCAGCCTGGCTCTATAAATGTCAGTCCATAGCTTGGTCCATTCTTTGGTGGATCTCACTGAGGGCCTGAGGACACTTTCAGCAGATGGCCTGTCACTTAATTAATAATTGGCATTCACTGAAGCTCCTTGAAATTCATCTGTAAGTGTTGTCACAGCAACAAGGTCTCATACCAAAGTCTGCATTACATTAGTTCAAAAACATACAGAACAAATTAAATTAAAACTTTGAGTTTCAGCACTGCATGAAGGTAAATCAACCGGAAAAGTGTGGGAGTAAAGAGAGGGCACAGCTAGGTTCTGCTGTAAAGCCCAAACGTGAACTGGGAGGCCAAGGGCGAAACAGACTGTTGAAACAGTTGTGGTTGGTGCCTACAGGAGCTGCGCAACCTGGTGCCCCTTTCCTCTGCAGAGTTGCAAGAACAGGAAGAGGAGGACCAGCTTGTGGTTTAAATATCGAAAATCAGCAATGTTACCGTTTTTGACTGCCACTCATTTGCTGTGCCAATTCTGCAAACAGCAGATGCATGAGCAGTTTGACAGCTAAATAGAGGAGTGTGAAACAGGGTGGCAGCTGTCTGTGGTGATGGGTGAGGGCTTTATCAATCTCTAAACCATACCCGGCTAAACATGAGAGGAAACACGCCCAAACTCAGTGTACCAACCAAGAAGCTGGAGTGGATCTTACTGTATACTATTAATTCATAGTTCAGTTTCTATGAAAAACAAACATTCTTTTGAAATTACTACAGGATAAACAACTGTTTTTGGGTTTTGTTGCTGCTCCTTTTTTCTGCTGACCACTGCGTGAGTACGTGTGTGTCTGTGTGTGTGTGTGTGTGTGTGTGTGTGTGTGAGTGTGAGAGAGAGAAATGTCAAGAAAGAGATGAGTCAAAACCTTTTGGAGGGGGGCAGGATTTCCTTCATATGTGTTGAGTAAGACTAAGCTCTACGCAAAGGAGACAACCTGATGCCATGTCACTCGGTAAGTGGCAACACTTCTGCCAGCCTCATTTTTATTTCCTCTAAATCCATCTGCTGATATCTAAATTCTACTACAAATTCATGGTGTACAGAATGTTACTGTATGTGTCTCAGAGGGATGGAAACTGTGAAAATGAGGTCTCAGGATTTTGTTTAGAAATTTAATTCTCTTTCTCTCTTGCTTTTTTCTTATCTCTCTTCGAACGTTCCGTTGTGAAATTAGGGCTGAGTTTGTGGTGTACCCAGCGTTCAGGGTGTGCCATCTTTAGAAGTCTTGCTGCCACTTACATGTAACAAAATGCCTTATCATCAACCCACAAAGATAGTTATTAAAATATGCTCAGCAAAAAAGGACTTACTGTTATAAAAACATACAGATTAATATTTTGCTTTGCTTTACTTAGAAATGACTTTGATCAGTCACCTGTATTAATTATTTGATGATTAGCAAATGGTTCAATTTAGCATTCAAACACCGGTGGATGAAGTACCTGAAAGCCACGCTTGACTAAAAATACAGTTATCTCACCACAAAATGACTTTGGTAAAAGTTAGAATCACCTATTAGAATTTTAGTCTTAAAGTATCTGATATTTATTGTACTGAAGTATAAACATTACTTTGTGATATTAAATGTAATTAAGTGCTGAAAGTAAAAGTAAAAGCTGTTATTAAAAAACAAAACAGCAGTTAGAATTTTGAGTTGAGAATTTTGAGGTTTATTTCTTCATAACATGTACACCACCCTAAAAATGGAGTGTACATTACACTCTTTTCAGAACATAAAGGATTTAAAGGACGAAATCCAGTTGTTTCTTCACCCATTGTCCTTCATTTATCCATCCATCCATCCATCCATCCATCCATCCATCCATCCCTTCAGCCCTTCCTTCCTTATTTTGTAGTACGCAACTAAGATGCTTAGGGAGAATGTATTGAAGTAGAAGTGTACACTTTAGTTAGGAAATGTAGTGGAGTAACGGTGGAAGTTGACAGAAATATAAAAACTTAAGTAAAGCACAGATTTGCCAAAAAATATTGAATTGACAAACAGTTGTGTAGAATTCATTAAATGTTCTGCTAGAGTTTTATTACTCCTTTGTAAACAAACAAACAAACAAACCAAAAAAAAAAGAGATTAGGAAAATACCTAATGATTACTGCATTTTCCTTAAAGTATTTTATTTATGTGTTGTTACATCTCTGATGCAAACTCACTAGTAACAAAACTAGCCAACTGAAAAAGGTTGTATAACTGAAAAGAAAAAAATTGGGGGAGTTAAAAAAGAATTAAATGAGATGTTTTTGTTGTTGACACCTTGCCCTCTGCAGTTCTTGCATTGACGAGAAATATGAAAGCAGAATATCATCTCTGATCTACCCTTCCTTCCTCTCTAAGAGTTCCATACCAGTGATCTGTGCCCTTTTGACCTGGAATACGCCCGCAGCAATGACAACATCTGGATCCCGAGTCTTCCTCCTCATCGTCCTCATCTCTGTCTCGCCCCTGCTTTATTACAGTTTGTTGGACCTACAGCTCTATTTGCAGAAATATCCTCCAGATGTTCCTCAGAGAAACATCAGCATCCTGCTGTGGCACTGGCCGTTTGGTCGCTCTTACAAGCTTGACGGAGATAAATGTCTTGAGATGTATAACATTAGTGGCTGTTTCCTCACTGACAACACCTCCGCCTTCTCCACTGCTGACGTGGTTGTTTTCCACCACCAGGAGCTGAGCCGAGGTCTGTCTTCGCTGCCCCTGCACCTGAATCGTCCAGCCTCCCAGCATTGGGTGTGGTTGTCCATGGAACCTCCTGTCAACAACGCAAACCTCTCACAGCTCACCGGCCTCTTCAACTGGACGATGAGCTACAGACGTGATGCAGACATATCCGTACCTTATGGAAAGACCATGCTGGGAAGTAGTGAACTACCATTCCAGGCTGCTCCAAATCGCTCCTGCCTTGTCAGCTGGGTAGTCAGCAGATACCGGTTACACCAGGCTCGGGCTGCTGTTTACCAAAGTCTGAAGAAGTATATCCCTATAGTGGTGTATGGTAGGTGGAGCAAGAAACCGCTGTCGAAGAAGGGCCTGTTACCCACAATTGCAAAGTGTAAATTTTACCTGTCTTTTGAGAACTCTGTAGCAAAGGACTACATCAGTGAGAAGCTCTGGAGGAACGCTTTCCAAGCAGGGGCTGTACCAGTGGTTCTCGGCCCCAACAGGGCAACCTACGAAGCCCTGACACCTCCTGGTTCCTTTATCCATGTGGCTGATTTTAAGAGCGCAGCAGATCTGGCTGCCTATCTGAAGCATGTGGCTGCAGACAGACAGGCCTATGAGGAGTACTTGCAGTGGCACCGCAGTCACAGAATAAAAACCTACACTGACTGGAGAGAACGGCTGTGTCAAATCTGTGTCAGCTACCCCACTTTACCAGCCAATAAAGTTTATCAGGACCTGGAGAGCTGGGTCAACAGCTAAGATTTAATCTTTTTATGCTTTTGGGCCGCTAAGGCATTGTTGTTTTTTTTGTTTGGGACTGCTGATGTTACAATTGCTGATGTCAAATACCATGCAGTAACAAATGATGAAGGATCACACGTGTTTCAGTCAGCCGTGCAGTGTTGTTAAACAATGAGGAACTGCACACCACAGAAACAAATCTTAAGAGGTTGGCAGTGCACTGTATGAAAGCGGAAGTGGGAACTTGTGTGTAACCATAAATAAGCATTTTCCATTTGTTGAAACCACGGAGGCAAGTTTCTCTTTACAACAAGCTATTACTTACTGTAAACAATGTTTCTTTATTCCTCATTATCCCACCTGAAATATGTGCTCTTCAAAAAACAGAAAGCAAAATGAGACTGTTTTCTTTATTTGATTGTTGGTTGTCTGCTCAGGGCCCTGGTGTGCTTCACACTAAGTACTTGTTAAACCATCTTGATAGAGTTTGGTGAAACTACTTGGTTTAGTTTGAAAGAGTTAATAATAGCAGTATCATTAATCTTATTTGTAAAGCACTTTTAATAACATTTTCATAAAATACTTTAACAATGTATATGAGGGACAGTAATCAAAGTATACAGTGAAAAGTAAAACCAAACATGAGCCCTTTTATGGGCTCTGCAGATCAGAGATTCATTTATGCACTTTTATGTCTCTAATGTGTATATGTATACATCTGTCTTTGTGAAGCATTTTGGTGTTTGTTTTTTAAAGTGCTATATCAATAAAAAAAATTGAAATCGAAACTTGAAACTTGAAATATAGCTAGCCTTGGAGTTGAACAGTGTAACACTTTGTGTAACGCAATGTCACTTCCAACTCGTCAAATACTGACTTTTGGTCAGTGGCCCTGCACATCAAACTATGACGTTTTAGGTACCTCTTTTGAATCTCTTTTGGATGCTCAGGGACAGCGTGTCAATATCTATTTGTTACATGCATTATGTCCTTTCAAAATAAACTTCCATGTCCACAGGATCACACAATACCACAAACAAACTACTGATCATGGCAGTGGTAGACTAGCAACTCTGGTGTTCAGCGTTGTAAAATTACTGGTTTTGTCAATGGAGTCTGGCTTAGAGGAGAGCATAGATCAGTGGTTCTCAACCAGGGGTCCAGGGACCCCCGGGGGTCCTTAAGGGAGTTAAAGCTGGTCCCCAGAAACATGAGGAATAGTTAATCTTTAACTATTTACTCACTACAGAAGTGAGCCCAATGTGAGTAAGAGTCAAAAGAGAGAATATTTTGAACGTCTGATCACTCTCTGTACGTTAGTAACAACGTAGTGTGCTAGTATGTGTAGCATGCTACAGTAATTACATGACGCTAGTAACAGCTGTATTAATTCTAAGCCGAGCCATGATGTTTTTTTTCTAAACCAACCCCATGCTTATATTAAGCAACTTAAGGAAATAAATGTAAAAACAAGGTTTCACTTCCTTCCCAAATGTAGCTGACAACTATAGAATTCTGGTCCCTATCCCATCTAACAACCAAAATCTTTTCAGTGAGGTCTTAAATGGGGGTCAGTGACCTGATGTGTATCAATTTAGGAGTCGTTGACACGCAAAAGGTTGAGAATCCTTGGTGTAGATAAGTTTCATTTTTAGTTCGGCTCCCCATCTTGAAAATATATCTGTTGGGGAAGTACTGGGCATATGAGTGGATGAATGAGATAAGAGCCCTTTTTGCAAGACATTTTTATGGCCCAAGCTTGGCCTTAAAAGGGCCTGGATCCTATTGCTTTTGTAGAGATTATCACTGTCTTTTCTACCATGTAACTGCATTTGAGAGGGGCTTAGAATGCTCATAAAACTACCAAAAATTGGCATACAGATTAGAACTGGTAAAAATTGCAAAGTTCTGCAGTGATTGGGACTGGCGGGCTCCATAGTGCCCCCAAACACAGGTCAGCTTTGGGATAAAGTTACTCTGATCATCTTGCGTTTTGTCCACTGCTGTTGTCACTTTTATCAGTTTTTGGAGGAAAAGAGTCTGTAGATGTGTGGTGTTTTGTGATTCTAAAGCAGATAAATAATCAATATCTCAGATTACTGAGTGAGTGTGTGTTGTGCTTTTTGCTTGGGGTCACAGGAAGATGCCTGAATCACACAAGTTAAAACCAAAATTAAATATAACAAATTTGTTATAGGGCTTTACAATTGATTCAGCAGGGGGTTAAGTATTCCTTTAAATGTATTTCATACTGCATTCTGGAAGCAATGGAAACAAAGAGATGCTGAAATAGCGTTAATATGTTCTCCTCTTGTAGTGCCACTTAGAAGCTGAGCAGCTGCATTTTGGATTAACTGCAGATGATAAATTGCTTTTTTTAGTAGAAGTAAAAATCGACCAAAATCTCTAGTGGTGAAGACAGTTACTTTATACACCTCACCACCCTCTCTAAAGGCCTCAGCATGAAATAAACAACACTGGAATAAGGGTTGCTCCATATGATATTTTTTCTTGACTTTGAAACCTGCTATCTGACAAGAACAACCACTTCAAGCAAAAGGTGTGTGATGGTGTGAAATCAGACTGGGTTTGAACTTCTCTCTCATACTTTTTTTTCATTCTTCACACAACTACTTCTGAACAACTGAGAGCAACATCACATGTGTTTTTCAGGAATGAATGTCTCAATGTGTGTGACTCATCACATCAATACTACACAGATAAGCATGGGCGCTATTCTGCATAAATCAGTCACATTTGAGGAATAGCATGTTAACAATTTGACATAAATCGGAATTATTTTGGTTCTTTGAAGCTGGATTAATAATAATCTGAAACTGTTCTCTCAGCAACAAATCCTCAAGGCCATGACCCCCTTCTTCATACATTAAGAAGAGAGTTATACAGATTTAATGTTGACAGTTTGTCATGAGTTTGGATCTTTTGGTTCTTTAAAGCTGGCTTCATTTATATCTGGAACTATTATATGAGCAAAAATGGAATATAAAATAATTAACAGTGCTGAAAGTGTGGATATTCCTGGAAATCCCTAAAGCCTCCTACAGACTGTAAAATTTTAGCAATATTATAAGTTTAGTGCAAGCTATACTGTGCAACATGGATCTAATAAACTTGGGTATGGTCAGGTATCAGGTATCAGGTTTAATGTATGCAGACTGTATAGTGACAGCACCTACTGAATCACAGGCCACGATGTACCCTTACTGATTCTGAAGGACGCTGCACAGGTTATTACTTCTCCAACTGTGAAGCACAACATAGACTGTAACATTATTAAATAACCTAACATTCGGGGCACTATACTGCAGTGTGTCAGTGTGTGTGTTTGCTAGCTGCTAGGTTGCTCACCTGACCGCTGCAATTCTGCTGCTATTTCCTTCTTTACCCCTTAGCTCAAAGATAGATATATTGTATATATGAGTTGCACCCAAGATTATTCTCTGAATATTTTGGGGTCTTTTCTTGTTTGCATTTGACTGTAACTGCTCAGTCAGCAGCAGCTGTAGCATGCTAGGTGTATTAGTCCCTCTGCACTTTTGCCTGTGCTTTTGAAATATTACAAAACGATTCACTGTGGCTCACAAAAATGTCCTTTCACTAATACAGCCATTAAAACTTGAATTAAATTATCAAATAAATATTTTTGCAGCCCCCCTGCAGTAACTCTGAGGACTCTAGGGTCACAAACCCCCAGGTAAGGACCCTGGGTATACATAACAAAATGAATTGGTTAGGTTTGGAAAAACCTGACTACCATGTCATGTAACATACACCAGTAACTATGTTACATGGTTAAAGAACTCGAGTTGGGACACAAACACCGGTCCCCGGGGTGAAAGTCTTTTGTGGGTGTAATGCATCTTATACAGACGCTCTAGGGTGCCTTGTGCATCAGTAACAGAAGCCAAGGGCCACTCACCAGGCTGTTATATTTGATAGTTTCAGAATAAGAATGGGCTAAAGTGCCATGACTGACTTTAAATGCTATTTATTGGAGGCCTTACTGTCTTCACAATTTATTGTTTCTTATCTGTGAACTAAAACTAAATACAAGCTCCGTTTCCACTGAGGGAAATGGTGTCAGTATACAGCGACAGACTGGAGGTCTACAATTCTGGGGAGGTGCACGTTAGGCTACGGTGTAGGTTACGCCGTAGGCTCTACGTCGATGTGGAGCCTACGGCGTAACCTATGCATTGATTCAACGCAGAACTATAAAATGTGTGTCAGTACAGTAACAACAATTTAATGTTCACAGCCAGTGACAACCAGAACAACCAGTGGGTTCCCCAGGTCAGGGTCACTCACTGGGCACCGAGTATTGGCTTCAAAGATCCAAATTAGCTGGATGAAAGTAAACAGGAATATTGTAGCCTCATAACAGCCTGTTAGCCGGAATTGGTTAAATCACATTTAAAGAACAGGGCTTCTTTGTTTTCAATTCAGTTAGACATTACCAGTGAGTACAGTTAGCATACGTGATGTTGGGAGTATGACTGGTGAGGTTCTCAACAAGAGATGTGCAAGAAACGTTTAAGTTATAATCTTAAGCCTGTTATATAAATAAAGTCTTACAAAAACCAATGAGCTTTACAAAAAATCTCATTGTAATGTCAAATTAAATGCCATATGTTCTGGCTTTATTGGTGGAGTTTATTTCATTTTGCTTACAGAGTCTCAAACTATTTTGTTGTATATTTTATTATATATAACAAAAGGTAAATCTTTATTATAAATATAAAGCTGTGATTTTTACAACAGATTCTAAAATCTGAAATATATCAATTTATCATAAGTTAAGAAAGTGATCCATTTCAATCAGCAGAATCTGTCACCTCACTTAAAGGTCACATATTTCCTCCCAGTTAACACCTTCATGACGTGACATCGCCCTGGGGTGTGGTGAGAAAAGCAGCAGAGAGGAACATTTCCAGTCATAGTGTTATTGTGCTGTGACTTGTCATTGGGTCCATCAGCTCTGTGAAGTAGAGAACAGTCAGTGCTAACAATGCATGTCCTGTGTGTGTAGGTGTATTGAAAAATCAAGCAGGTGTGAATTATGATGTCATATCAGTATGGAGTTAAGTCCACAATGTCAGTGCTCAAACACACTGACAGACATGTACTGACAACTGACAATAGTGTAGTATACTATGACTGAAAAGATGTCAATATAAATTCATTCAAACCTTTATTTTTAAACCCCAAAAGTCAACTGAGAGAGACCCACATTTTCAATGATGCCGAGCATGAACAGAGACATTAAAAACAATCAGTAAGCAAACAAAGAACCATCATGCATATCAGTTATAACAGAAATGAAATCATACAAAACAACAAACAACAATAGCAGTATATGATCGCTAAAAGTACAAATACAGGATGATAAACATGTTATGGTTGTAGATGTATAGTTAAAAGCATTTACACTCAATTAGCACAAGATCATAAATAAAGCATTTAAACAGCCATAAGTGTGGCTGAGCGTCCAAGTTGAGGTCTTCTGCAGATTATTCCATGTATAAGGTGCACTGTAAGAGAATGACATTTTTCCTTGTTCAGCTCTGATTACGGGAGTGAAGAGAGAGAGTGAAGCAACAAGCTATTCTGTGAGCGAGTACCAAAGTTATGTGAGGTCAGAGTTAAAGGGATGAGATATAGGGTTGAAAGGATCTGTTTCAAAGCTTTATAAATGAACAAATACCAATGCTGTTCCCACCTCACAGCCACATGTGGCCATCTGACCTTTGGGTAAAGGTGGCAGTGATGGGTGCTGTAAGAATCACCTGTTATGAACCTTAGGGCTGAGTGGTAAACAACGTCCAGCGATCTCAGTGTAGAGACAGCAGCTTCATAACATCCCCATAATCCAAAACAGACAGCAATACAGATTCTACAATTCTTTTTATATGTAGCCTACAAAAGGAAAATAGTTCTTATTTCTGTACAGAAAGACACATATTGTCTTCAACTTGGTAGTCAGAATGTCAATATGGCGTTTAAAATTAAGATTGTTGTCTAGCCAGACACTAAGGTATTTACATTCAATGGCTAATTGTACAGATGTTGCGGAACAATGAATATAATTAATGTAAACTGAAAACAATATTGGCACTTTTCAAATCATCTGCTAACTTAGACGGAGCCATAACTTCATACTCATGGAGGAAAACCTGAAGAGTCAATATCCCTTCAGTCTGTAGCAGAAGTACTGCTTTGTAAAAATACTCGCGTTTCCTCAAAACCCCCCACCACCTCTACCAGGTTTCTAAAATGTTGTAACTACTGGGATTTTACATAATTACGTGATTGTCATGATTGCAAGATATTCCCACACTGCAATGAATATAATTTTGGGGGAGAATCGCTGAAACCTTTTTTTTTTTTTCTTTTAACCCGGGACCTTTTTTAATTGTAGGATCCTTTATTTTAACTTTGACCCTTGTTACAAGTAAATCAAAATTATCAAAGTAAAGTAAATTATTGAAGTATCATCCTCAAAATGTATTAAATATCAAATGCCTTGATGAATGATTCTTGAACTCAGTCTTAGACAGTGATGATCTGGTTATAGGATACTTTTAACTATTTGCTCCCTTTTCTATTTTCTTTCTTTGTAATGTCTGAAAATATGTACTTTGGACTCTGGTCCTGCCTCTTTATGATTTTATGGTGTCTAGTAAGCCAATGCAGGTAACTGTACGTGACACAATGATAATTATTTTGAAAAAGCATTCATTCATTCATTGTATGCAGATTTGCTTCCCAATGTGTTATCTCAAAAAATGAAGGGAACACTTAAATCATGCTCCTGATAAGTCGGTGGATTGTGTCCTGGGGGATCTCCTCCCAGACCTGGATCAGGGCATCAGTGAGCTCCTGGACAGTCTGTGGTGGTACTTGGTGGCGTCGGATGCACCGATACATAACATCCCATAGATGCTCAGTCACGGTGTTGGGCTGTGAGCACAGGTCCCACTAGTGGACGTCAGGCCCTCATGCCGCCCTCATGGAGTCTGTTTCTGACAGTTTGGTCAGAAATATACACATCGGTAGCCTGCTGGAGGTCATTCCACCTCCACCATACTATTCCCTTTTTGTCTTGTTTTTGCCTCTCCATTGCACCTGTTGTCACTTTAATTTGCACCAAAGCAGGTGAAACTGACTCACAATCACTTGTGCTTCCTAAAAGGACAGACTGATAACCCTGAAGTTTAACCGACTTGGTGTGACCAATAAGTGTTCTCTTAATTTTTTTGAGTAGTATAGTTATATATTATATTACATCAAATAACTGGATTGGTATTACTGGTGTATTTAAGGAATAGTTCAACATTTTGGGAAACACACTTAGTTCCTTTCTTTCCAACAGTCTGACAAGAAGACAGCACTCTTCCCTGGATGCTGGTTTGAAGTTTGGCAGGGACATTTTTTCTTGGACTACTCATGTGTTCTGGGTCGAAAAATTTGTATCTGCATACTATCTTTCAAAATAGTGGAATAAAAATAAGTACCCTTGCTTTCCCTCTAAAATGTAGTGGAGTAGAAATCTAAAGTAGTTTAAGCACACGTACAATCCTAAATTACTTGTACTTTACATTAGCACTTACACTTAATGTTTCTACATATTTTACATTTCAGACAGAATTGCATGTACTTTTTATTCAACTGCATTGAGAAACATTGTTTTCCTGTGTTCTTCTTCTTTGTTATTCACACACACACACACACACACACACACACACACACACACACACACACACACACGTGCTCTTTGTTACTGATTTCTGATGATAGACGTTGTATTGTTTGATTTAACTTCTGTTTTTGTAAATAAGTAATCATTACTCTTTTCTCTTTGTCATAGCTTTTGAGCTGGGCTGTGACAGCTGTAGTTTCTACAGGTATTTGACAAAACATACAATCATTCAGCTATATCAACTAGACAGCTATCATATGATTTTAAATTTTAATGAATGATTTACATGCTAATGAATCAGAAATAACAATCAGATAGTACAGTAACTCCAGTATTTTACTGAAGTATTTCCATGTCTTGCATTTTATACTACTACACTACATTTCAGAGGGAAATATGGTACTGTTCACTGCATCACATTTATCAGACAGCTGTTGTCAATTCTTAGTTACTTCTAAAACAAAGATAAGACTATTGGAGACCATTTCAGTGAGTACTGACAGCGTATAATACAGTATAATTCCTCTGAATGTGTCCTATGGACTGCTTTCTCCTGACAACCTTGTCTTTTCACTTGGCATGGAAGATTTGCTTAGGATCATATGGTCCCCATCTGCTTGTGTCCTATATACCATGTATAATGATATACAACACTGAAAAGGGCCATTCCCTTTGATAAATGTACTTTTGATTCTTGTACATTTTGCTATATTTTGCTTTAGCAAAACTAACCTGTAACAGTGTGTTTTCACTGTGGAATTGCAACTTGAAGGATCTTAACTTCCTCCACCACTGATTACTAGGAGGGGCCATTCTAAGTTAAGTCAAATTATGAACACAAAACATGGAATTGAGTGCTTGTTATTGTGTTCGAATATTTAAGAATTCAGAATTGCGTGTCCTCAGTTAGTCTTCTTTAGGTTTCTCTCTTTTTTTTACTGTTAAATATTTTTTTTTTGGTGGGTTTTTCCTTTATCTGCAGTGAGGGTACAAGGACAGAGGGATGTCATATGATGTAAAGCCCTCTGAGGCAAATTGTGATTTGTGATATTGGGCTTTATAAATAAAATTTAATTGAACGGAATTTTGACATGATCCATTTCAGACAAGAGTCATAAAGTATGTTTGGTCATTCATAAAAGGGACACTCTAGCCAGCAATACCACAATGTCCCAGCAGATGCCCCTTTCTACCACTGTTTTCAGTCCATCAGACAAGCCCTGAGTGCAATGTTTTGCTGTTCCTGTGAGGACACAGGAAAGGTTTTCTTCTGATGACTCTTCCATGAAGGTCATATTTGTACAGATGTCACTGCACAGTAGAGCAGTGCACCACCACTCCAGAGTCTGATAAATCTTCCTGCAGGCCTTTTGCAGTCAGATGGGAGTTTTGATTTGCCTTTCTAGCAATCCTATGAGCAGCTCTCTCAGAAAGTTTTCTTGTTCTTTCAGACCTCAACTTGACCTCCACAGTTCCTGTTAACTGCCATTTCTTAATTACATTACGATCTGAGGAAACATCTACCTGAAAACACTTTGCTATCTTCTTATAGTCTTCTCCTGCTTTGTGGGCATCAGTTATTTTAGTTTTCAGAGTGCTAGGCAGCTGTTTAGAGGAGCCCAAGGCTGCTGATTGTTGGGACAAGGTTTCAAGAGTCAGAGTATTTATAAAGCTTTGAAATTTGCATCACCTGGCCTTTCCTAACAATGACCGTGAACAATCCATAGCCCTAACAAGCTAACTGTGCTGTGAGAAGATGTCTGAGAGTTTAAATGCCTTGGAGTACCCAAACTGTTGCATGTTGCTCTTTACCTTTTCAACTTAAAATTGTACAAAACTAAAATAATACACCCATCTTGCTTAAAAAGTTAAAAAGCATGTTTCATCTTTAACATCATGCCTTTTAGAGATCAGTGCATCTTACTTAACGATTCACACTTAACAAAATTTTGCATGCCACTTTAATTGCCTGCTTTGCTAAGAAATTATTTTAAAACATTTCAACAGCAGTGTCTTTCCAGAAGCAATGTCCTGGTTTCTCCATAAAACATACCGTCCAGTGTTTTATATGGAACTACATTCTGCCAAATAAATAGTCCCTGTTGGCAATCTGTTGCGGCTTATCCAAGATTTTAGGTGAATGAACCCTTTAAAATATGACAAATGCTTCCTTGACCTTAAAAATGTGATTTGTGACTATTTTCTGGGGAAAAAAAGAGTTCACACCACACCATGTTTCACTTCAGATTATATAAATATTTATTTCTTTCATTTCAGCTCTGGTATATCCACATGCATGCTAAACATGGTGGTATAGAGGTTCTCCTTAAGTGTGTAGAACTCATTCTATGTAGTCTGAAAACAGTCTGTATCAAAGATAGTTAGCCTAAGTAGTTACTTGTTCGAGAATTCCTTTACAAGACACACATACCTCCAACCATGAACTGTCCTTTGTTTTGTTCCACAAGCTCAGTAGGTTTGAATAAAACAGTCTTTACAACACAGTTAAAGATTTCCGGTGTTAATACTCCCTGGTATCTGCTGTAGATATTTCTTTTTTACATATTGTAGGTGTGTACAGGTCAAACAGAGTTTAACATGCTCCTCCACTGTGGGAGAGCTGAGAGGCTGAGAGAGTGGGAGCAGGCTGAAGAGAGAGCAGCTTTCCTGAGAGACGACAGCGAGAGAGGCCACAGTTAAATCCAGGGTTCCTGCACTGTTTTCTTGCCAAACATCTGTCACTGGAGCTGAAGAATCATTCTGGGTGTGGAATGCGATCAGTGATATTTGCAGTAGGGCAATCCATGATGTTGACCATCAACAAAGTACAGAGAGGCAGTTGTCCACATCCAGTCCGCTATACAGTATTTAGGTGATGATAGCAGCTTCAGTGAAGGTAAAAGCAGAGGATATCCAGTACTAAAAAAATTGGCATTTCTGCTATTAGTTATGTTCATTCAGTCATGACAGGCCACCAAATTAGTATCGGAAAAGTTCGATCGGTGTACTCCCTATTTCTGCACAATACATGTTAGCAGGGATATTTTTGAAATTTGGACATGGCCAGGCTATTTCTCCCTGCTTCCAATCTCTATGCTAAGCTTAACAAATCGCCTGCCTATTGAAGGTAATGGATTTTCCTCCCTTTTCCATTATTTTCTATTTAATCTTGACAATGTTTTGATATTACACTCTCCTCTCCTCTCTGAGATAGTTTAAAATATATTTTAACATTGTCTACGTGTCACTTTTTGTGATTTCTATTACACTGATCTGTTTGATGACAATGTGTCTTGTCATATTAAAAGCTAAAATCGTAATTATTTTGCTTGTTTGGTTGTACTTGGATGTAACAGCCCAGCAGCCAGAGGAAAATGTAAGCACTGTACATTTCGGCAAATCACAAAGAAAGTTACATTTTGTATGTTTCATACATATCACATAAAAGTGTCTAAAGTGTAGTATTTAAGTTGACTTTGTCATTAGGAGGGTGGAGGGGATGGCTTGACACCTAGGCAAGATGTCTGCTAAGCTGCATACCACTGTTCCTCAACAGCAAAACCAGTTGTTAACAAGATATCGCTGTGTTTCCACTGGGGCTAGAACCATGAAACATTTACTGAGGCATTGCTGCTTTTCTTGCTAAGATAGTGCCACAAAAATGTGTTGTTTTCACAGAGACATTACTACGTTTCCTGCCGGAATTGTGCCACAAAATGCGTTTTTGTTTTTTAGCTGAAACTCTGCTGCGTTTCTTGCCAGAATAGTAATGAGTTTCCTAAGGTGATAGTGCCACAAAAAGCAGTTATTATTCACCAAGACACTGCTGCGTTTCTTGCCATGACAGTGGGACAAAATTTTTTACTTCTTGACAGGATAGTTCCATGAAAATCAGTTGTTTTTTACGGAGACATCGCTCATTTCTTGTCAGGATAATGCCACTATAAGCAGTTTTTTTTTAACCAAGACAATGCTGCGTTTCTTGCAGGGATGGTGCTACAAAAATCTGTTGTTTTCTTTCGAGACATCACTAAGTTTCCTGGCGCGACAGTGCTACGAAAAGCGGTTGTTTTTCAACAAAACATGAAAATTAGCTGAGACATCGCTCCACTTCTTGCCAGGATAGTGCCACTGAAACTGGGTATTTTAGGCCATAACATGATCTTTTCCCAACCATGGGCTTAAATATAACAGCATGTTAACCACAGCGTTGTTGAAAAGTAAAGTTTCAACATATCCGCTACATAATATTGTGCAAATGTAGTTTATCCATGGTTTGCAGAAACATACAATACCAACATGTATTCTGGAGACTGGGCTGGATGTAATCAGCTTTATACTTACAGAGACCTTTAGGCCCCTTTGTCATGTTTGCTGGGTGAAGACTTTAACATTGCCTATTCACTTCTAATTAACACTTGGGAGGTGTCATAGTGTTAAAGAGCATGGATACTCTCTGCTTTCCCCTTAATCTACAAAACTATTACATTTCAGTTAAAAACTGTTCTGCACAATAACAGATATAATGGGTCAAATATGTGTTCATAACCTGGACATCACGTCTTTTCTGAGACTTCCTGTCCTTTCCACATGTGTAGGAACCCTGTAAATATAGTCAACAATAAGGAAACAAACAACAGTTTAAGATTTGTCACAGCACTCAGCAATCTAAAGGAACATGTGTACTAACACACTGAGAGGTAAGATCTCTTCCCTGTACACGTTAGCAGCTATTTACAGATCACAAAACCATGGGGACAAGCCATGTTAGTGAGATACCATATATATATATATATATATACAAGATGGGCTCGCTCTGTTTCAGAGTTCTAGGTAAAGAAGTTTCAAATTCCTTTGAAATCATTGTGTATCAGCAAGTTTGCACAAGAAACTTGTAAGAACTGTAAATGCATATTGACTCTCAGGTTTCATAACACGGCGTCATCAATTCATGCATAGAAGAACTAGACTTAGAACACAATGGCTACATAACACACTGAGAAAGATCACAGGGTGTTCATGAAATATTAAAATCACATTTTTAAAAAAATGCTGAAATAAAACCAAAGCCTGCAGGGAGAACTCGGTGAATTAGGGATAATTTACTGATTAGTAATCATAGATATTAATGGAGATCTATCAAACTGATAGAAATACTTAGTCATAGCTCAATGACAACTGTCTGTGTTCTGTTCTATTACCACAGGATATTATATTGGGTGTGCGTGCCTGCTACCTGTCAGAAGTAATTATGAGTTCTTCCATATTGGCTGATTGTATTTTTGTGTATGAAAACAGAAAAAAAGAATGATGACATAAAAAAAAAGGAAAGGATGTGGCTGTAGCATGGGAGGCATTGGTCCCAGTTGCAGTCCTGCTTCACACAAGACACCAGCACTGATGTCCTTTAAATGTCCATGAACTCCATGTACCTTACACCCTCCATCCTGTCCATTCAAAGGGTTGGACTGAACACAGCAGCATATGTGGAGTGTGTGTAAATTCAACCATTTGTACACACAAATGCTGTATTCAGAGTGTGAATGTCCAGGCTCACTTGTGGAACCTCTGAAGGTAAAGGGTGGAGTCGTCAAACAGCGGGTTCTTCACCTCCATTTCCCCTGTCTGAAGATGGACACAGAGAGAGGAATATAGCTCATTATCAGAAATGAATTGTTTTTGCTGCTAAGGGTATGAGTCTGGGTGACATGGCCCTATAATAATAAACAAATATTTCAGGGTATAATGATATAATGATATTCTTGACAATATGACAAATTAAAAAAATGTTACTGATAATTCAAGAACACAGAATTGCAACAAAATATGTGATATAGTTTTACAGTTTGCCTTCAACTATTCAGTTAAAAATAATGTACCCTGGGATCTACATGTATATATGTAAATTAACAGGCGATTTTCTTCTCTTTTAGTAAAATCCTACAGTATATGACCAAGTTGTTTGCACCTTTATGCTCTGTCATTTCTCCTGCTAATCACCACGCTGTAACCTGTGACAGGCTGTTATGCTACCAAAAATATTGCACATTCACATTTGTGTAGTTTTTTTGTCGAGCTGCAAAAGTCACACGGGTTTACATTACCAAAGGTTTATGACATAATCACTTGACAACATCAAGAGGGAGAGACGCTGTGCTGCTGCCAGAGGAGCAGCTGAATGAGTTCCCTCTGAGCATTGACTCGCTAAAAGATTCTGAGAAGTCCGGGGCTGTTCATTAAACACTCAGGGCACCACAGTTTATTTCACACTACTGAAGCTGCTTCTCTTTTTGAAACCACTGCAGAGTCTGTAATAATTTGTGAGTAACAGTATGATGTCAATGTATCAACAAGTTGCAATATCGCGATTATCACGATATGAATTTTTCATATCATACTTTTAATTGTACCCGTATTATAGTGAACCAGATGATATGACACACCCCTAGCTATGGTTATGATTATGATCAGGGTGTGTTCGCACTTACAGAATAAGGATAAATGAAGGTATTAATGGTGATACCATTACAGTGGTAACAGTATAACCTTTCAAAAGACACCCAGCTCCAGCTTTGAACCAACTGTAACTCACGTCCATTAAATCTGCATCTAATCCAATCTAATGATCTCTTTAGTCACCTGGGGCCAGCTGTTCAAGCTGTAAACAAACCAGTTAGAATTAAAAAAAGGCCCAATCATTTAATTTAAAACTGCATTACTTGATTTTGGCCATGTGGGGCCAGCAGAACTACTGTGAAACACAACATCTTGTATTACTGCCTTCTACAGCTCTCATGTTAGCAAAGACAAAGCAACATGAGCATCATTAGGAGTTTCCACCTGATGAATGTTAAGTCCACACACTTTCAGCTTTGTTGGTCTTTCACACATCTAGCCCTTGTACCGAAAATGACCTGGCCCTGCATCGACCCAAACTGGGCACACCAGAAAAAATAGACAGGCCACATTCAGCTGCCTGACTCAGCTGAGACTCGGATGGATTTTTAAATTAAAAAAAAATTAGCTTAAAGAAGTTTAAATGCTCTGTAGACCTGAAGTGGACTGCAGAGTTAGTGATCATTTTTTTGTGTGTATTTCACTATGAGTGACACCTTTCACACTACAAAAGATTGTTTGAGCCACTAGTAAAATAAGAACTATTAATAATGCAGCTTCAAATTTAATGAATATTATGACTTAAAATTAATGATATTTAGTTATTTGCCATCATTTTAATTCTGGTTAAGGGCTTCCTACTGACAACACTGACTGAGCACTGTGGATGATTATGCTGATCTGATGAAACACCCGGTATAACTTCCAATAAAAGCTGAGTTAATAATGCGTATGCGTTTACTCACAGGTGCCAATCCAGGACACTCATACACTGTGAAATCTCCGTCCTCATTCTCCTCATCTGTTGATGCGCCTGAGTCAGGAACTTTTGGCTCATCTCTGTGTCTGCAGAGGTCACACACAAACGCACACACACACAGTCATAAAATATTCAGCTGATAACACAGATTTGACGAGGCAGAAAGGGCAAGTGGGGACAAGAGACACGAGGCAGGAGACAGCTACACATGCCCAGGAGAAATGAGCCTGTGTGGGCTTGGAGGGCGACTTACTTCTCCAGGGAGAGCATCTGCTGCTTCTGGTGCTGGTAGTGATACATCTGGGCACTGTGGGCCAGCTTCTTGTCCCCAGGCTGGAAAACACAGAGGGGCAGAGGGGACATGAGACAGTCAGTGGTATTTGTCCACATCCAGTCACACGGTCAAACTGACATTAGCTTCATAGCTTGGGTCTATTCTACACGTGTTCAGGTCCTGATACTGCTGAAAGAATGGCTGTGTTTGTCCTTTTAGGCTTCTAGACACATAAATTAGCTTGCCGTTAAAAGCTGGTGCTACAGCAAGGTGTCCAACATTAACCCGAAAAAAGCATACAATTTTGATGTTATCATATGCTGGACTAATTAAGATGTTCTCTTACAACAGCTCTGCAGAGTTTTGAAGTGACATCACATA
The DNA here is from genome assembly GCF_006386435.1 of Epinephelus moara. Classification (NCBI taxonomy): domain Eukaryota; kingdom Metazoa; phylum Chordata; class Actinopteri; order Perciformes; family Serranidae; genus Epinephelus; species Epinephelus moara. The sequence goes on from NC_065513.1 coordinate 7,156,539, forward strand.
GATTAAGGTCCAAACTCTGTAGCAGCTATATGGACAACAGTTTAACTTCTATTTTGGCACTGTATTTCCAGGTTTGTTTAAGCCATTACACAGCATAGTTACAGCATAGCATGGTTCACTCAACATCACAATGCTTTGGGTAGTGATGTATTACTGAATAATATTACAACAGTGTCACTAATGGGAATTTAAATTAGATTAAGCTTAAAAAAAAGTCAATAGTCTCATTATTAGTTGCTTAATGGAGAAATATCAATATGTACATATATGTAAACTAATGGTATATGATATAATTGATTACTACAATTACTGCTATTACTATCAAAGACATTACAATTCATAAGAAATACACACTTTTGGTTAGCATTACAATCAGCCCACATAATATTTAAATAAAATTATATATTAATTAATTTGTTTTGGCCACTTGGGGGCAGCGAAACCAGCTGTGAACACAACATGAGAACTTTACTTGGGTGATAATTCTCTCTGATTCATCACTGCAGCTGACCCCTCTCTCACTACACATTTGATCCATTGTTAAGATTTCAAGATCTTGATTTAAATGACAGTTGTTTTCTGTAAACAAAAACAAATACAAACACTACATTGACACTGAATTAAATGTAACATGTTTTGAATGGAAATCTAAAGAAGTGCCTAAGGGGCTGTACACATGCCATGTTTTTTGATTTTAATGTAGACGTGCGGCAGGCGCACTGAAATGCCAGAGCGATGTCGTCACGGCATGCATGCGTTCCCAGTCTCTATTTTTCAGGGTGCAACAGTTGCCCTGAGATGAACTGACTGTTGGAGCACAGCGTCGCACACCACAAGTCATGTGATGAGAACCAATCAATCACAGCCACCAGGTATCTTTGCCTCATTCCGTACATCAGTCTGTGGTAGATAGACGCCACCGCACTCTTGAAAGCTGGCACAAAAAAGGCACGAGAGTAGCATCCAGTGCCTGACCTCGCATTTTCCAGGGAGTAAAAGACATGGCACCTTACTGTGTTTTTTCTCCACCTGTCCACGTCCTCTGCGTAAGGCTCAGTCCCAACACATCCCTTGCCCCTACACTTAGCCTTTACCCCTCCATTTTGTGTGTTCACTTCTAAAGGTATGGTGTCCCGATTCTTGTTGGGATAGAGGGGTAGGGTGCAGTGTCAGGGCTACATGGCCCTCCAATAGGAGGTTTTTTAGAGGAACACTTCAAACTGAGTGTAATAAGAACTCAAACAACATATGAAACCCACAAATGTGTTTTCTTTGTCAAAAGAGATTTTAAAATGACAGTAACCATTGTACTATCTTAGTTTAACATTGTTTCAGTGTTTAATGGTCCTTTTCTATATAACAATCCTAACAAAAAAATCTCTAGTAGTATGCAGATGTCTCAGTAGCTAACTAGCCATTCTCGGAACCCATCGGCTGCATTCGCTGTCTGACTTCCGGCAGACGGTGATACAGCCTCTGGGGGCAGACCCCCGATTTTTTGGCATTCCAGTTTGATTTGGGCGGAGGAGGCGAATTTCCGTTTCTGACTTCCGTTTATATATAAGTAAATATGCTGAACCATTGTGATGGATTCAGAGTTTGCAGTGACGCCAATTATGTTCCGCCTCATTAGTTCACCTCACGGACTGTTTAACCTGGCAACAACTGCAGCTGGCTCAAACATGATTGGTCAATATCACACAGACTACAAACAGCCTAGCACCGGAAACCAGGGCTCTTCCGCTCTTCTTCCGGAGGCAAGATCTCCGGGGTTTGCCTTCAGACTCTACATTCACTGAATGTAGAGTCTGAATATAGAGACTACTAACTAGCTAACCACATAGGGCCTTCATATAAATGTTGCCTGGGTCTGTTACGAAGGGCAAAGGGGTACTGGAAAATGAAGGGTAGGGGAAAACATAAAAACTGGGTTTGGCCCCCAAGTTTCTTTCCTTGTAACACTACAGACACTTTCTACTTACCAAATTGTCAAAGGCTTGAGCTTTCATCAGTCTATATGCAGGGTAGTCCACCTTCTCTGTCAGACGCACACCTTTCTGCAATCTGTAAAAAAAGAAAAAACAACGGTTGGTAGACGGTTGATCAGAATAAAGAGGTATAAAATACTTGATTTCTTCTAGTTTAGAAAGCATTTGGAATTGATTGGCATTGCTGTGTCTGGGATATTTCCACTGACTGACGCAAAAGTTGGACATTTTAGAACTGTGTATAATAAAATCTCCCAGCATCAATCTTAAAATTCAAAGCCAAGAAGTTCTTCCAAAATATGGCACAAACAAATGGCTTTCAACTTCCTTTTTGTGATTTACAACATCTTGTCTTTCCTTTGATACAAGTGATAACCTGACTTACATCCACATTGGAATGTTTAAATTTTTAAGAAGTTATTTTTAGGAAATGGAGAATATCTTTGCCTCACAACATCATGAAAGTGCAACACTAGATTAGTGGAACACCCCCTTAAATAACACTTAATGCCAGCGGACTAGATTCTCACCAATACAAGTTTTTGATAGCTGATATCAATAAAAAAAGTTTCTTGATTGAAATAGAGCTGAAACAGGTGGGAGCCTAATTAATTACTTGACTGACAGGATATTCATTTTGGCAAGTGATAAATTGTTTGTTTTAAACAAAATTGCCAAGAATTATTTGGTTCCAGCTGCTTAAATATAATTATATTGACTAGTTTCCTTAGACTCCTTTGATAGTAAACAATATGTTTGTTTTAGACTGCTGGTCAGAAATAATTAAAACAGTCACTTTTCTAACATTTTATAGACCAAGTAACGGATTTAATTGAGTAAGTAACTGGCAGTTTACTCAGCAGTATAAAAAAAAAATTGTGGTTGCAGACCTAAATTAAAGTTGTCTGAACTAATAAATATTCAACATGTGTTTTATAATCTTAAGGTTTTAGGTCTTTTTTCAACTTTTTTTCAACCTGGACCCTATTTTCACATGTTTTTGTATTGAAGTGACGAATGAAAACAACAATTTTTGCCCTTGAAAATGGGGTTTAGGTTGAAAAGTTTCCCTTCAGTATTGACAGAAAACACGGTAACTCTGCAGGCTTTATTGTCAGATCCTAAAAGGGACAGACATGATATTTTGAGCTAGAGTCTCATGCAGCAGTGTAGAAAAGGAGGCAGAAATATCTTACCTGACCCAAAAGGCCCCTGCTACGATCAAAGCCAGCGAACCTGCCGCAATGAAGACGCTGCTCATGACTGTAAAGAAAAATATACAGACAGAGAGGAAGAGGGAACGCTGTGAAGATCTGTGCGCATCAAAGGAAGACATGATGCCTGACTGAAAGCTCTGGAACAGTGTCTGTGTTGAGCTCAAAGAAGAGCTGCTGAAAATAAAGTGTTGCTGTGTCAGTTTTGGCCCTGCAGCAGCAACAGTGAAAATAGCATTGATAACAGTAATTGAGTGAGGCAGAACTAACTGACAGTAACATACCACCTCTGTTCTATGCAACCCCCATAGTAAATCTGAGGTCAGTCCCGAGATTTCAGAGCACGCAATGCTGACGAACATTTATAACACAGATGTTATTTTACCCAACTGATCTGAAGTTTTTGAAGCAGAAAAAAAGGGCTGTTCAAATTGAATTCTGCTGCTGCCACGGTTGATTACTGGGAAATAACATCCTGGTATTTCCCAAGAGTTTTTGGTGAAACTCCCAAGTGGAAAAATTTGTTCAACCTTTAAATGCCATTGTTATGGTGGTGCAGCTGAATTGAAAAATGGTAAAAGGATAAACTAAAACAGTGTTTCTCAAATGGGGGTACAGATACCTTAAGGGGTACTCTGGAGTACTGCATGGGGTATGTAAGATTTATCTTTAAAAATGTTAATTTAAAAAGTATCAGATTCACAGGTAGAGGGAAGAATGGATTCAGTTAAATTCCAGCAAATTCTGGAAACAAACATCACAGCATCTGTAAAAAAGCTGAAAATGAAGAGAGGATGGCTTCTACAACAGGACAATGATCCTAAACACACCTCAGAATCCACAATGGACTACCTCAAGAGGAGCAAGCTGAAGGTTTAGCCGAGGCCCTCACAGTCCCCTGACCTAAACATCATAAAAAAATGTTTCCCTGTAATGTTCTTTTGGTTATGCCACTGTCTTCATCTGCTGGCCCTGCGGTGTCTCCCTGGCAGAGCAGGGCTGCTACTGTGACTATTGTCCTGGTGCACACTGTGATAATTTCTTACTCGCACTTCAGTTTTTTATTTGCAGCAGTTTTATTTGCTCTACTGTTTTTTATTTGCACTATTTATATTACAGTTTTTATTGCACTTTTCATGTTTACCTCCTGGGCTGGTGCAACCTTAAGGAGCTTTTATTCCTTTAGCCCTACCTGTTATGATAAAGTTGATGCATTTATTTCATCCAGTAGTCCTGATTGCACAATTATGTTATTCAAATCTGTGTCTTGCTGTACTATAGGGTTGTCTACTGTGTGTCTTGTTTGTGTATGATGGTTGTATCTGCTATGCAGCTATGTCGCACTATTTGCCCAAAACAAATTTCCCGTTTGGGCCAATAAAGTTGATCTCATCTTATCTTATCTGAACATCATTAAAAATCTGTGGATAGACCCCAAAAGAGCAGTGCATGCAAGACGGCCCATGAATCTCACAACTAGGAACCTTTGCAGGAAGAATGGGCTAAAATCTCTGAAATAGGTATTGAAAAACACTTAGCTGGGTACAAAAAGTGTTTAGAAACTGTGATACTTGCCAAAGGGGGCGCTACTAAGTACTGACCATGCAGGGTGCCCAAACTTTTGCTTCAGGCCCACTCACTACAGCACTTGGGTCAGAACTACACTGACTTCTTTAAGCTCTAGTACAACTCCAGCAAGAAATTAGGTCATATCTAAAGGACAGAGAAGACTTACTGATAAAAACTCGGTCATTAGAGGGGTAGGGGAAGATGATGGGATTGCTGAGCAGAGCAGGAGTATGGTTTGTGGAGGTGGAGGGTGGCGCCACGCTGGTGATCGGGACGCTCTGGCTCCTTGGTTGCTCTGTGGTAGATGCTGTGTGGGCGGGGCCGTGTCCACCCAGCTGCTTGGATTTGGGTTTATAGGCATCTTGGGAGGGTGGAGCTGAGAAAAGAGACACAAGGTTTTGAGTCACTATTTGTTTTGTTTTGTTTTGTTTTGTTTTATTAACACATTCTTAAAGAAAATTCAAATATAAAAGCAACAAATACATCACATGTGCAGGTGAGGTAGAAACCCATTACGGGCTTATCTAAAAACCCCACCTAGGAAAATTAAAATAAAATTAAAATAATAACAGTAATAATACTAACAATGCAGTGTGAAGCATCAACAAAATATCTTCTACCTAATTAATATTAAATTGAAACATTGAGAAAAAACATAAAATCACAAAACAGCACACATGTTGAAAACATAAGTCAGTCAAGCTTCTACAATACCAAATCTCTTTGACATCAAAGCTTCCTTGAGTTTCATTTTATATCTAGATAGAGACATAGAATCGGTTAATAAATGCAAATTTGTATTCCATAATTGGACTCCACGGTATCTTAATGAAAACTGTCCTCGAGATGTATGATACATTGGTAGGTACAAGTTATTGATTTGTCTGGTTGAATAATAATTGACTTGAGAATTACAAATGAAAAGTGTTTGGAAACTTTGTGGCAAGTCTGTATCCATGTACTTCAATTTAAAAATAAATGTACATATTTGAAGAATATTTAAGTCAAAAATAGCCAGTACATTACATTTCAAAAAAAGTGGAGCAGTTGGGGCACATGACTTGGAAAAAGTAGCCATTCTGACAAAACGCTTTTGCAGCAGTAGAATTTTATGAAGATATGTGGGGAAAGTACTGGCCCATACAATATTAGAGTAGGTGAGATATGGATATACCAGACTATAATATAATGTTAAAAAACAAGATGAATGTACGAAAGCGCTAATTTTTCTAATAATCCCCAGAGATTTTGTGACCTTGTTGCAAACAAAACTAATATGCTCTTTCCAAGTAAGTTTCTCATCAATTAATATCCCTAGGAATCTTGTTGATGAAACTTTAATCATTACTTCACCATCAATATGCACTTTCACTGAATCCAAATTATAATTCATTTTCCCTGCAAATATCATAAAATGAGATTTTTTCACATTTAATGCCAATTTATTAATTTGAAACCATTTTGAAAATGCATGAAGGCCATTGTTTACTTCAGTCATAAGTGCAGAAAAATTTCACTATGTCAGCAGGGATGTAGTGGTAAATATGAATATGGCTCTGTGCAGTACCTGACAGCCTGGTCTCAGTTCTCTGTTCACTGATGATGGCAGAGAGGAAGTCGATCTCCTCATCCAGCTCAGGGTAAGTGTTCACCTTACCTGGAGGGACACAAAACCAGAATCCGTTATTGCCTTTAACAAAACACTGATTCACACAAAAGGGTCAAACCAAACACTCTGACATTATTCCATCCCTCAGAAGAGGTGAAACTGCAGCAGGAAAGAAAAGAATAAACTAGAACAACAAACAAAACCATAAGTCAATGTTGTATTAACTTAACATTATGTAACTTACATACTTACTTCCCATTGTTTTAATACAATACTTATGTACGCTTGCAACCAGTAAGGGTGGCGGAAAAATCGATACAGCAATGTATCGCAATATTTTTGTATGGCAATATTGTATCGTAACACAGTGCCAAGTACTGAATTTAAAAAAAAATTTTTTTAATGGAACAACATATAAACAAAACCAGAGGTCAATGATTTTTTTAACTTAACGTTTTGTAATTTAGGTATCTATGTCACACTGTTTTAACGTAACATTACATACTTTGTATCGTCATTGCACACAGACTATTTACGCCAAGTTACTTACTTTACCCAAAACATGATCTATTCTCTGAACATAACCAAGTTGTTCTGTTGCCTAAACCTAACCAGGACTGTTTCACAACATTGACCACATATTACAATGTGTTTAAGCTGTGTGTCATGCTTAAGTGTGCCCTGTGCGTCGCTATGAGATGCCAAGGGACGTGACAAAGTGTTGGTATATGACAACCGGGACATTGCCCAAGAAGCGTATTTTGTCCTGAGAGTGACACCAGGCTAACTGGTATTTAAAGGTTTACTCTGGTGATTTAATAGAGCACTTCCACAGGGTTAGGAGACTTGTTGAGAGACACATGAATCAACAAAATACTGCGACTGATATCAGCCTTCAAAGACCTATACTGGGCCAAATCTAGCATTTGGTGTAAAATAACGTAAAAAAAAAAAGTGCTCCAGTGATTTAACAATGCACTTGCACAGAGTTTTTAATGACATATTTTAAAACATGATCGTCAAAATTGAAGAGGTAAAGGCTGAGATATCCTGATTTCTAGTTCTTGGTATGGGTCCAAAAATCCAAAAAAGTTTCCCATAACGCAACTCAGTAGCATCTTTTCATTCTTTTCATGTCCATGTTTTAACCCTAACCCTGAATAACAAAAAAAAAAACAACAAGTGGCATGTTTATGAACCTTGACATTTATTTTTGAGTTGAATTTTATACTTTTCTTAAATTACCTTGTTAATAACCCATATCTTATGACTGTTGGGAGAAGTTTGCCTTCAGGGCTTTAAGTCAGATATTCCTGAAGTTTTAAGAAAAAGATGATGGTTTGGGTTAAAATGGAAACATTTCTTCCAGAAAAGACTTTCTGGCAGAAAGCCCTGGAGGTTAATGTCTTGTGTAATGTGTGTTTGTAGAGTCAGTATAGAGTAAACTTTAGAGCACTTATTTTTATGGCCAAAAGCAGAAAAGAAAGGGGTGGCAGCTTCTTCTGTAATCGATCGTGTTAAATGCTCATATAATATCATCTCATATCGATGGCAGGCCCCTGAATCACACTATATCAAAATTGTATTGTGGCAGACTTTGTAATATTGGCAAATACTGTATTGTTGTCCAAAGAATCGATATTATATCGTATCATGATGAAACCAGTGATTTACACCCCCAGTATTTAAGGTCAGAGCATCAGCTTCCCCTTACTGAAAGCTTTTTTTTTTGTTTGAGCTCACCAGGTAGAGAGTGTACTACTAAGGCTAAGTCCTTACTACAGTGGCCTGTGCCCTTTACTGCATGCCATCCCCTGTCTGTCCCCTGCTCAGGGGAGTCATTGTGGGGGAGAAGTGGGACTGATGACTGGGGCCCCATTGAGAGGGCGGCCCTCAAAAAGCCTGGAATGAAAAGTTTAGTTTTGTTTGTAATTTTTTTTATTTGAAAGTACCTTGTGCCATAGTTAAACTAATATTGGCTGAATAAATCAGTTGAAAGACTGAAAAATAGTGGGGGCGCTTTGAGGCCTCCACAGGGATTTGTCTCTAAACGCAGCTAAAGCCGAGTCAGTGACTCATGCTGCTGGAGCACAAATGTACACTGTCATGACTTTTCCCGGGAAAGCGAAATCTGGGTTCCAGAAAAGAAAAGAAAGAAAGAAATAAAATAAAGCAGAAATGCCAAAAAATATATAAAAAATAGTTGATTTCGATTAAATAGTCACAGAGAAAAACAACACAAAAAATGAACACTGACTAATCGCCTTTCGTGGCCACAGTTTTTTGACACATGATGGAGGCAGAAGATGCTGCTTGGCCCTGTGAATGGAAATTTTACATTTAACAAACGCCCATTTGGAACTGTTGGTAGGAGCACCGTTCTATTTCTGCTAATGGTGGACGATAAAACGATAACATATCGTCTCCCTATAAACACTTATGCGCCGTCGATAGAAAAAACGTTCGATATAATGTTCGATAATGTATTCTATCGGGGGGAAAAAAACAGGAAGAAAGCCGCGCTACTTACCCTCGGAGTCGGACTGTGCAAGGTTGGCTGCATGAACACACTCACTTGCTCCCTGGTAACCTAGCAACGGTGTAACGCAAACAGCTAACAACGTCAGGTTTGGTTTCACCATCCTCGCCAGGTCCGCTTATATGCCGTCTTTGGGCATGTTATTTTGGAAAGTCGCTTACAAATGTGTTCCCGGTTCGATCCCGGGTGTGGGAGCCCTTCTGTGCGGAGTTTGCATGTTCTCCCCGTGTCAGCGTGGGTTCTCTCCGGGCACTCCGGCTTCCTCCCACAGTCCAAAGACATGCAGATTGGGATTAGGTTAATTGATAACTCTAAATTGTCCGTAGGTGTGAATGTGAGCGTGAATGGTTGTCTGTCTCTATGTGTCAGCCCTGCGATAGTCTGGCGACCTGTCCAGGGTGTACCCTGCCTCTCGCCCGATGTCAGCTGGGATAGGCTCCAGCCCCCCCGCGACCCTCAAGAGGATGAAGCGGTTAGAAAATGGATGGATGGCTTACAAATTTTGGTAGTTGCGGGTTGTTGTTTTTGGGGCTTGTTTCTAAAGTGGAGATGCTTATTTGGGCTTGCTCTCTAAACGACGCCTTTCTCTATCTAATAAGTTATTTAAACGCATGATAGTATGTCGGACTGCAGGATGTTTCCACAGCTCCGCTCCCTCCGCCCCTCTCCTTCTCCGCAGACACACAGGTGAGTCAGTCAGTGAGACTTTTCACATTTAAATTGCGCGATTAATGGAGGTTCTTTAACTATTTCGCTAACAAGTGGGTGAAATATGGAAAGAATACAATAAAGATTTGTGGAAAGGGAGATGATTACAAGATTCTACTTCAAGAGGGGGACGATTCAAAGGCTGTGTGCAGATTCAGATTCTGTGTGAAATAGGCTATGTACTCATCATTCAGATCTTCAGTATACCAGCACTGTTACAGTGAAAGTATAATGGCTCGTTATAATTAAAATTAATCCAATTTATGCTGGTTTGAATTGATCTTACCATTTTACTGGATGTCCAGAGCTGTTATGTGTCATTACAAGTCACCTCAGGTTTGCACTAACTTCCACATAGCACTTTCCTCACTATGTGAATCACTTATTCATCTGTACATAGTCTTCTGTTCAGCTGCTCATCTTTACAGATATGTTTGCCTGAAAGCATTTACTAGCTTTACTTGATGTTAAGAGAAAACTGTGCATTTTTTATTTTAGTTTTTATACCATCTTGAGTGTTTTCTAATGGTTGTGTTGACATTACATTTTCCTCTGTCTGCCTTGACTGATGACTGTGATTGAAATCAGAAGAAAGCTAAAATGTGTTAAAATTCATTTATTTTCTCCTGGTCCTTATTTTAAATAGGTTATAAAAAATGATCGATAATTATCATTATTGATCAATATGAACCAGCTATATCGTGGTATACTTTTAAGCCATATCGCCCACCCGTAATTTCTGCAGTAAGGAATTTTCACACCATTGGAGAACTCCATGCCTGAAATATCGCCTAAATGCAAAGCATTTAGCAACGAATCCGGAGGTCCGAGCTAACACAGACTCTGATGCTAGTGCTAGCAGCCAGCCTCATCAAGCCACACTGGACCAGGTGTTGAAACACAAACTGAGTAAGTCTACCTGTGACAGAATAACTTACTCCCTTGCAAAATGGATTGCAATGGACTGAAGACCACTTTCAGCGGTAGAGGACAGGGGGACAATTGTGTCCAAAATGCAGTGGCTTTATTACGACACATCTACCTACATTTATTTGAATTTAAATTTTTTAAATACTTTCACAGCAAAAAATGATGTATGTGATTAAGAGCATGTGATTACTTAGATATATTTTTTTTCAATCACTTGACAGCCCTAATAAAAAAGTCATTAAGATAAAAATCAATCATCATGAGCTCATCAAGAGAGCACAGCTAATTTTAGATCAAACAGATGCATGATTTAACTTTTTAACCATCTTTATCAGCAAGAGACCAGCATGATAATATCAAGGACAAGTTATAATGGTCAAAAGACCAGCAGTCATCACAACCTACGCTCTGGACAAGTAGCTGCTTATGTGTTAGCGCCAGAGCCACCAAATATAATTAATATGACCCTACAGAAAAGTTGACCTATGTGCCAGCCACAGCTGACTTGTAACTGCAAGTCAGAATACAGGACTTTCAGGTCTTTGAATGAAGACCATTTAATAGGCACAGATATTAAACATTTTACTGTCAAAACTGTAAATAATGTTTTTTACATAACTGAGAACAAATCCTTTACATTCATAAATCTAATAGTTAAATATTCAAGCAGGGCAGCTATGTGAGGCCTGCCTGAGGCTGTCTAAAGTCTTTCCATTGCGCCATTGTATCAGGTCAAACCTTGAGACTAGACAGCAAAATCTTTAAATACTCAAGTCTCACAGTAGTTTAAGTCAAGTCTCATGTCTCCATGTCCAGGCAGCTGTGCGACCAACCCTGGCAAACTTGTAAACAGTATCTTAAAATGGTTAAAATGTGTCAGATTAACATTCAAAGTGCTCCTTGTGCTGCAAAAGTCATCTGAGTCACACTGATGGACTGATACCAGCTCTGTGGCCCTGCTGCTGCTGACTGCTGGAAATTAGAGTCATTTGTCCTGTCGATGTGGGAATACTGCAGAGGGTCAAGTCGGTGAATTTAAAAAAAAAAAAGAAAAAAAAAAAAAAGATAACACCACCCCTGTGTGGCACTGAAAACAACTGCAGTCTTGATTGTTTTAATGAGTGAACCAGTGTTAATGTTCCCTCCAACTCCTGTGATCCTCTGCTGCACTGCAGAGCATCGTCACACTGCCTACCACTTTATAGTGATGAGTGGGAGGAAGTCACACAGGCATGAGAGCTGAGTGGCGCATGTGTGTGTGTGTGTGCGTGTGTGTGTGAGCCATAGACTGTGTAAAATAAGTGGATGCAGGCACTGTGACTTTACCAATAGGTTTGTGGTCTACAAATCTGAATGCACGAGTTTGGCAGAGGGTGGAGCTGTGGAGGAGCGAGGGGTGGATCTGGCTCATCAATCACAAGGTAGCCACGCCCTAAAGCATACCCTGCTTTACTATCTGATTAACTCTGACCAGGACCACACTTTACAAAATGAACATCATGCTGTACTGAAGATGACTTGACACTAGTGAGTCTATAATCTGTCATGACACCGTCATACGCATGACATGACACCTATCATGAACATGAAGGAGTCTTTATGAGTGTTTTTGACTGTTGTCATTCAATCAATTGTGACATTTTTTATTAGAAACATGACATTGTTCGACATGTCTTTCCTAGAGCAACATGACAAGGCAACATAACCTGTCATGTATGACAACTTGACGCAGCAATAGCAATTAAAATCAAGCACAGCATAAAAACATTTAAAATACAATTTATGACATGTGTGTGGGTGGCACATACAATATGTAGTCCTGAAAGATAAATGTGTGTGTTTGTGAGTAGAGGGCTGGATGGGGCTGTGCAGCTTTTTATACGTCATTTGGTGTGAGTGGGAGAATAGATGTGGTGAGCTCTGTGTGTGCGGGTTGATGACTCGGTGCTCTACTGTCACGCCCGGCTGCTCAAAGTGTGGGTGGGTGACAACAAGGAGAAAGACAGTGAGAAAAAAAATACAGAATAGAAACAGCTTCCCTGTTACTCTGGGTTACACATTTGGTATTTATTCAGTAGATGAAACGTGCATTATGTGGAGGACTAGACAAATAAAACCAAAACTATCTCAGCCAGTGGCACTCCCCAGAACTGTGCCTCCATACAGTCCTGTTTCTGCACTTTGCAGGCAGTTTCCTCCACCTCATGGCTGCTTTTTGCTCTGTAGAGCAGATTAATTCGAAAATATTCGAACTCAATTTCATGGTGCTTTTGACAGCCCTAGTGTATATCATGATATATACACCACCTATATATTCACCTTATATCAGTGATACTCAACTTGCAGACTGTAAGCCAAATCTGGTCCGTGATAGGGTGCAGATGATAGGGTGTAGGGTGGCCTGCTGACCCTTTTCTAATTCAGTGGAAAAAAAAAAAGATTCACACTGGGGATTTTTCTTTTGTACTTTGAAAATAAATAAGGTACCAGAGTACGTTAAAACCCCTTCAGAAATAGAGCTTATTTATTAAAAGGAGGTACCAGGGAAGGATCAAGGGTCTGGGCTGAGCCCCAAATGCCCTCAAATTCTAGGAACACCCCTGCTATTACATGACCAGTGTGTGGCTGCTGCGACTGAATTTGCCTCATTTAATCATTTTATCTGATAAAAAATATGAATTCTTGTTTATTAACTGGCCCCCAGCCTCTGTCATTCTGCAAAAGTGGCCCCTAGGTAGAGCAAATTTAGTTTCCCTGACATATATAGGTGTTTGCCTTTGTAAATCATATTCTATCAATTGAATTTACCACAAGTGGACTCCAAACAAGGTATAGAGACACCATAAAAACTGAAAGGCACTGGAGCCAAATTTCATGTGTCATAGCAAATGGTCTGAATGCCTGTGGCAATATATCTTAGTTTATTCTTTTTAAAAATTTGCAAACATTTATAAAATCCTGTCTTTGCTTTGTTATTATGGGGTATTCAGAGTGAAAAGATAAGGAGAAAATTAACTTAACACATTAGCATAAGAAGGCAGCAACAGAAACGCTAATGCTATCCGTTGGAACGTGCTTAATGTGCTATGTCCCGCACTGGCAAGACGCACTGCTTGGTTTTGTTTACTTGTATTTTGTATTTCATCACATACGACAATTCACGGGGTGCCTGGCAGCTCAGTGGGTACAGTGGGTGTCCCAAATGTCTTTGCTGCCGCAGGTTTGATTCCAGCCTGCGGCCCTTTGCTGCATGTCATCCCCTTACTCTCCCCCCTTTACACTTCATCTGTCCTGTCCAATAAAGGCAAAAGCCAAAAAAAAATAAAAATAAAAAGAGTAATTGTTCTATAAAGGGACTGTAATTTTATACATACCCTCTTGTGTGACCAGGTGTTACCAGGTGTGACTTACTTTTTAAAAATATGTTGAATATGTTTTTCATATTCCAATTCCCATGTCTGAAAAGTCTTAACATTTTAAAGTTCATTGCTCTTTGAAAGGATGTACTTACTTTATTATGCTGTTATATTATCATTATATCATTACAGTAGTGCCATAAAATGGTCTTAAAATGACAATAATATTGCACTTATTTCTGGAAACAATTTATTGTCCAGCAAAAGTGGTTATTGTGACAGGCCTAGTAATTTTTACTTGGAAAATACCTGTTTCTGTTCCTTTAGAAACCTTTCAGCCCTGAGCCCACACAAGACGTGGCAGATTGGAGGAGGAACAAAGAAGTGCCTAATGAGTCAAAGTACATAATCACTGTGACTTTCTTCACTGCAGTGTGTTGTTGAGCTGGCAGCAGGGCAGTCAGGACATGAGTCAGAGGGTCAGTGAGACTGACAGGCAAGTCCTGCTTGGCAGAGACTCCAGCCTTTCTGTCTGAGTGGTGAGGGAATTGGGGCTGAAAGGTGCTAAAGCTATCTCGCTGAGCCTTTACAAAACACCACGGATTGTCTTCACAATAAAAACCCTTAAAAGCTAATGAAAAGACTGCCTTTTCTCCTAAAGCCAAAAACCGTATATCACATTTAAAGCAATGTAAGGTAGATACCAGAACAACACAACACATAAAGCTGACTCCAAACCTAACACATATATACCATAATATAAAACAGCCATACTTATATTATGGGGACTCATCTCATGGAAAATACACTTACTGCCTGAAGGCATTAAAAATTCATATTTTGACTAAATCCACCCAGGATGTAATGTTTACAGCTTTATCTTAGTTCATCACAGTAATATTATTTTCTTCCAACATTTTACTCTTGTTGCTAAATTCTCCCTGTATTTTGAACAGGGCAGCTTCACCTCCTGATTCGTCGCAGATCCACCGGCTCATTCTCACTATCAACAGCAGAGCAGGACACAAAAAGCAGAGACTCACAAGGATCTTTAGTGTTGGACATTAACTATGACACACTCTGCTGACTGAGATAAATGGAAGCTGGGAGCTGGTGTTACACCTACTAGGACTCTCTGAATACACGCTTTGGTAAAATACTTGACTCATCTGTAGTAGGTGTTAAGGGAGCGCACACAGCGGGGCAGAAATACTGCTCAATTACAGTCTACCTGTAACACCCAATCACACTCAATCACCCAGTTACTTATTCTCTCACATCTATGGTGCTGTGGCTAAAAATCACACACTTGTATGAGCATTTGGCCATAATGTAAGGGAGCCATAACTGAGCTTACACACACTGAGAGCCACGAGAACCTAAAGACAAATTCCTTGAACTGTAAAAATACTTGGCCAATAAATTTACTTCTGGTTCTGAAATTTTACACACAGTCATGGAGTACTGTTCATCCTGTGAAAACAGTTTGAGAATTCTGATAATATAATCCTGATTCACTCAGCTTAGATGTTTAATAGAAAGCCTGTGTTATAATTTGGGGGCATGTTTGAAATACATTCATATTTATCTGGCAGGGAGGGTCCAATGATACAACATTTTCAAAGAAGTTAGGACACTGTGTAAAACAAAAAAAAAATTAAAAATTAAAAAAAATATTCATTTCAATACAGTAAAAGACATGATATTTGATATTCAAATTGATAAACTTCATTATTTTCTGTAAATGTACACTTATTCTGATGATTGCAGGTTCCAAAAAAGTTTTGGACAAGAGTATGTTTACCAAGGTGTTTCATCACCTTATGTTTCACCTGTCACCTGTCACCTGTCAACTTGGGCCAGTCTCTGGGCCCGCGCCGGTAAGTGCCGCTCTCTGCAGGACATAAAACTTATCCGATCTGTGACTACACACCGCCGTGGACTCCTGTTGGAGTCCCCGCGTGTAAGTTTCCATTCTGTGACTCGGTAAACTGCTAAAGCTGGTAGAAGTAGCCTCCCTACTAATACAAACAAACGTATTACGTCACCACACACTCCATTGCTGCCGTAGTTGTTTTTGTTTCCTAGGCAACCCACCTGCTCCCCATGGCTCCACTCACCTCTCCACACGACTGTGCCAGCTGCCTCAACAAGTCCCAGAAAATCGCTGAGCTGGAGCGACGTATCTCCAACCTGTACTGGATCCAGGATGAAGAGGCTCGCCTCGACTCTGTGGTTTCCGTAGGCGCCCACGGTCCTGGAAACTCTGCGGATCTTGACTCCACTGTCCCAATGTTCGATGCCGGCTCACCGGTCACTAACCCTGCCGGCTTGGCCCCAGCCGAGCGGACAGTCACGGCTCCTCAGCCCCACACTGATGACGATGCAGCCACAGCAACACCCAGGTCGGCTTTCTCAGTCTCAGCTCCTCATCTCCCTGCCGAGGACCCATGGCTATCGCTCGGGGCCAAGCCAAAGTGGGCAACCAGGAGGGCTAAGACTACTTTGACCTTCAGCCCAAACCCAAGGCTCAGAGCAAGCAGCTCCACTCCCAGCCAAGAGCCCTGGTCCACGGTAATTGGCAAAAGGCGAGGGAAATCCAGCCCACAATCTCGCCCACCCTGTGAGCTCCAGCTGGAGAACAGATTTAACATCCTGGGCGTAGAGGAATCCCCTCCGCTTCAAACTGGCTCCTCTCCTCCTCCTAACCCGGTTAATGTCTCGCTGCCAGGGGCCCAGGGGGTTAATGGGCCTGCACCAGGACCCCTGGTCAGGTCCTCGATCTCCTCCTCCCGGCGGAAGATCGTGAAGGAGGCGGCCCTCAGAGCGAGACGATCCAGTGGACTTCCCCACCGTGAGCGGTCATGCGAGCCCGCAGCCACAGCTATGCCCGCTTCTCAAACTCCGCCGGCATCCTCCTGCCCCACCGAGCTGCGGGGCCCGTTACCTCCTCCGCGTCCTCTGTTCCCCCCAACTACTGTCATAGTGGGTGACTCCATAATGAGACATATCCGATTTTTCAACGCCACCACTCACTGCTTTCCAGGAGCCACTGTCTCCAAAATCATCAGCAAACTCCCGGATTTACTGCTTTCGCTCCCAGACTCCATACATCGCGTTATCCTGCATGTTGGAACGAATGACATAGTCCGGTGTCAGTCTGAACTGCTGAAGGTTGACTTTAACACGCTATTCACCACCTTGAAAGACTGCGGGAAGTCAATCTTCATTAGTGGCCCTCTACCCACACTCGGCCTCGGCGCACAGCGGTTCTCTAGACTCCTCTCCCTCCATTCCTGGCTCCAGACTGCTTGCAGTACCCTTGGTTTTCACTTTGTCGACAATTTCAACTTATTCTGGAATCGCCCCTCTTTCTATCGACATGACGGTCTGCACCCGAGCAAATTAGGTAGCCGCATGCTCGCAGCAAACATACAGTACACTGTAGGCCTACACGCCATGGCTCACGCACATGCTTGACTGTTTACATGCCACACCCCCTCCACAGTGCGCTCTCCTCCTTCTCCTTCTACAAAACCCTCTGCGAGTTCTGTGAGTACTGCCTCCCGTATCGACCCCTGGCGGCCTGGAGAATTAACTGCGCCTGACGAGCACCACTGTGCAGTACGATATAGCTGCAAAATTCACACCTCTGGCTCCCCCCCATGGCCTGGCGGGCTTACTGCTCCTCAACTGCTCATTCCTATTCCTGTCCATATTAAAAACTCCACTGCTCGTCTTCCTCGCCATACTGACAGACCTACAGGGGTTACAAAGGATAATCTATTAATTATTTCTGGCAACTCCACCACTCACTCCTCTACTCTCAACACGTTTTCTCCTGACCACATGCACATTCATTTTGGTTTCATCAATATTAGATCAATCAATAACAAGGCTCTTCTTATTAATGACATGATTGTTGACCATGGCATTGACATAATGGGGTTATGTGAAACCTGGCTGAAACCAAATGAATTTCTTCCCCTTGTTGAAGCCTCTCCCCCCAATTATTCCAATTCACACATTGCCAGATCATCAAAATCTGGTGGGGGTGTCGGCCTAATTTACAACTCAAATTTAGGTCTCTCACACGATCATAGACATAAATTGTCATCCTGTGAAATTCTCACCATGCGCCCCTCTGCTACAGCTGGCCTTGGTTCATTCTACTCAGTCATGTTATATCGTCCACCGGGACCTTATTCTACATTTCTGGTTGAGTTTTCTGATTTTCTTTCTGACCTCGTAACCCATGCAGATAACATCATAATTTTTGGTGACTTTAACATACGCGTTAATTGTAAAACCGATCCACTCACCAAAGCCTTTACTTCCCTAACGGACACTTTTGGTTTTGCTCAGCTGGTTCATGAACAAACGCACTCCAATAGTAACACACTGGACCTTGTACTCACCCATGGTATTAACATCTCCGACCTGTCAGTTTTGTCATATCCTCCCACACTTTCTGATCATTGCCTTATTAACTTTAGAGCCGACCTGCCACACCGGCGGTCAAATCATACTGATACTTTCAGCAGCCGCCGTATTGATGACTCCACCATTTCCAAACTCGCTGGCCTGCTCCCGCACTCTCTTGCTACTCTGCCAGAGCAATCTGTATCTCTTGATGACCTCACAAATGATTTTAATTCAATCTTAAGTGCCACACTTGATTCCATTGCACCCCTTCGCACAAAAACACGTCGCTCCAAAAAACACTCGCCCTGGTTCACTGACACCACACGCACACAAAAACGCGTATGCAGAAAGCTAGAACGTAAATGGCGCTCATCTAAGCTTGAGGTTTTCCGACTAGCTTGGAGTGACAGCCTTCAGGATTACAAACGTATGCTCTCTGCTGCTAGAGCCTCTTACCTGTCAACTCTTATTAACACAAATAAAAATAACCCAAAATTCCTGTTCAACACTGTTGCAAACCTCACTCGCCAACCCTCTTCTGATACCAACTCTCCATTTACAGCTGATGATTTTCTTGATTTCTTAAATGTCAAAATCTCCTGTATCAGAGATGAAATTAGCAGCCATCTACTTAATAAGTGTGTAAACCCATCCCCTAGCCCGGTTTTAAGAATCTTAGATGAGACTATGACACTCTCGCACTTTCCGACCATCTCTCCAGATGTGTTTTCTAAATTACTGCTCTCATCTAAACCTACAACCTGTTTATTTGACCCTCTCCCGGCAAAACTAATTAAAGAACTCCTTCCGATTCTAGACACCCCGCTACTCAACATTATTAACAGGTCCCTCTCATCTGGCATTGTCCCCACTTCTTTCAAATCAGCTGTAATCAAACCACTACTCAAAAAACCTACTCTTGATCCTGACGTTCTCAACAACTTCAGACCAATCTCAAATCTCCCTTTCATCTCAAAGGCCCTTGAAAAAATAGTCTCCAGTCAACTCACTGATCACCTTTCACGCAATAGCCTCCTCGATCCTTTTCAATCTGGTTTCAAACCACTACATAGCACTGAGACTGCCCTCACCAAAATAACCAATGACCTTCTCCTTGCATCTGACTCCAATTCTTCTTCACTTCTCATTCTCCTAGATTTAAGTGCAGCTTTTGATACGGTCGATCACAACATTCTGCTAGATCGTCTGTCCAATCACGTAGGCATCCATGGTACTGCACTTTCCTGGTTACAATCATATCTGAGTGACAGAAAGCACTGTGTCTCATATAAAAACACTACATCCATATCCTCCTTAGTGCAGTTTTCGCGTACCACAGGGATCTGTCTTGGGTCCCTTACTCTTTTGTATATACTTACTGCCCCTTGGTGACATATTTCGTAGATTTGGCATTAACTATCATTGTTATGCCGATGACACGCAAATTTACATTCCACTTACACCTGACAATCAATCCCAAATTACAAATCTTGAATCCTGCTTAGCTGCTGTTACTCACTGGATGTCACAAAATTTTTTACGACTGAATGCCAACAAAACCGAACTACTAATCCTAGGCCCGAGCACCCAACTACCACTCCTCACTGACCTTAGTCTAAACATTGATAACTGTGTTGTCACCCCAAAATCAACAGTTAAAAACCTTGGTGTGACTTTTGATTCATCTCTGTCCTTCGATGCTCACATCAGGGAAATCACTCAGACAGCATTTTTCCATCTACGCAACATCTCAAAGATCCGTCCCCTCCTAAATACCTCAGATGCAGAAATCCTAGTTCACGCCTTTGTTTCATCTAGACTAGATTATTGCAATATCCTCCTCTCTGGCCTACCGCAGCGCAGCACAAACAAATTACAACTTGTTCAAAATGCAGCAGCCAGGATACTTACCAAAACCAGGAAATATGAGCACATAACCCCAGCTTTAATCACTCTCCACTGGCTCCCGATCCAGTCCAGATCAGACTTCAAGCTGCTTTTACTCACCTACAAATCTCTTCATGGCCTAGCACCCCCATACTTATCCGAACTAATCACTCCATACGTTCCAGCACGTGCTCTCCGTTCACAAAATGGTAACTACCTCACAGTTCCCAAAGTTCACAAAAAATCAGTAGGTGGTAGAGCATTTTCCCACCGTGCCCCACTTCTTTGGAACCGGCTCCCCCAACCACTAAGGGATGCTGAATCTGTTGACATCTTTAAATCAAGANAGTTAACAAAAAATCAGTAGGTGGTAGAGCATTTTCCCACCGTGCCCCACTTCTCTGGAACCGGCTCCCCCAACCACTAAGGGATGCTGAATCTGTTGACATCTTTAAATCAAGACTAAAAACCTATTTATTTTCCCAAGCATATGGCACAACTTGATAGCACTTTTTTTTTTTTGTAAATAATTGTGCTTATTTGTAAATTGCATTTTTTTTATCTATAAATTGTATTTTTCTAATGTATTTTGTCTATGTGAACTGTAAAGTGTTTCGAGACCATGTTTATGGTGATTTTACACTTTAAATAAAGCTGAATTGAATTGAATTGAACTTATAACAGCACTCACTTAGTGTTTAGGAACTGAGGACAGCAAATGGCATCAAATTCAGAATGAGTGTACAGTATATTTACAAAAAACAATAAAGTTCATCTGTTTGAACATCACATATCTTGTGTTTCTACTGTAGTCAATAGAATATATGTAAAACAATATTCGCAAATCATCGCATACTGTTTGTTATTTACATTTTACACAGCGTACCAACTGTTTTGGAATTGGGGCTGTAATGAAAAATCTAACTGGCAGATTGGCCTGACATTTCTCAGTGGAATATTTACATCTGATATAAAATATGAATGCTTTATGATGTTTAGTAATGTGGATTACAATCAACAATGTAGGGATTTACCTACCTTTAATAGAGTGAGGAGCATGCCTCCTTTTGACCACACAGCGGCCATGGTAGTCCTCCACCAGAGGGCGCAGGCAGGGGCCGCAGTGTGAGCTGCCGGGCTGGCAGAAGTCCCGCCCTGCACGGGCACAATCTAAACTCCGAGGGCACAGATGTGATCCTGAGGAGAAAATCACAACCCCGAATTACTTATCACAACATACTGAACTATGCTATTTTCTATTTTTAATCCAACAGTCCAAAATGTTCATTTTACATGTTAAAACAGAAAAATTACATTTCAGTCAGGACCACTTTAGCCAAAGAAAACTTTTTTTTCCATTTGCATTTTTATATTTGGCACTTTCCTAGGCCTACACAGAAAGCAGGAGGCAGATAGAGCAATCCTCCCTGCCCTTCCATGTGTGTACATGGAAAGCCTAAGGCAGGAAGAGCAGCAGCAAAGACCCCCCAGGAACAGAACAGAGCAAGATAAGTCAGACACAACATGAAAAGGAGGAGCTGGGGTGGAGGCAGATTGGAGGAAGCAGCAACAGTAGGCAGGCCAAAGCAGTTTAAATAGGGCCCTCACGATGAGATTCGCCAATTGGTTGCATGGAATGGAATCATGTGATCTATCAGCTGACTCCCTTTCATCACCTGATACCACTCTCATGTCTGTACAGTAGCCTAAATATGAAGCTACCGCAAGCAGCCAGTTAGCTTAGTTTAGCACAACCAAATTTTCAAAAACTGTCAAAAGAAAATGCAAATGTATGTGCTTTTCCATCTACTACTGTCATGTGAATGCTGGGTGTTGGTTCGTCAAGGTAAGCAGTAGGTGGTGCTAATTCTCCAATCAGATGTCTATAATATAAAAGAAGAGGGTGCAACAAGATGACATAATTTAAAGAGCAGCAGTCCAACCCCAAACAAAGGAAACAACTATGTATAATAAAGGAGAGCACACTGAACATTGGAAATACAGTTTTGAACAACAAATATTACAACTATGCAGCGAACAACAGTTCATCATGACTGTATGTCATATTTTATTTGTTTAATCTGTTTTCCCAGTCCCATTTACCTTTTTCCACATCCCCCAGGTGTAAAAACTTGTGAAATGTGATATTGAGAGATTTTTTTGAATTTTCACTGTTAAGCACAAATTGGACAGAGCCAGACTAGCTGTTTCTATTTTTTCCAGTCTTTGTGCTATGCAAAGCAAAGCAAATGTAAACTTTAGCACTTAGGCTGTAGCTTTATACTTCACATAAAAAAATGGGAGTGGTATCAATCTTAATATCTAACATTGAACAAGAACACAAACAAGGGTTATAGTTGGTTGAACATTGTACTACTGTAATTGAAACTTGAAATCATTTTTTTAACGGAAGTATGTGTAAAACGTCTCCTCTTTGAAAATAACTAAAAATTAAGGGAAGATTCTCCATCCAGCTGCATTTTTTTTAAATCAATATCGCAGATAAGTAAATACACATGGTATTATAACCGTCAACTTTTACATCACGGTACACCTTACAACCGGAATATTGCTGCAACCCCAGACCCAAAACAATATGTTGTATTAATTACCTCAGCCTGATCAAATAAACAAATATAGGATTACATCATGATTTTGTAAGTCTGTCGTTACCACTAAAATTGGAACAATATACAGGCAGTAGTAACACTGTTCAATTAATTCAAAGCCACACACAGAGACTGTGACATCTTCCTGTGTATTAAAACAGACAATCTGCTCAGATATCCATCATCCCAGTACACTTGGGAAGCTGTAAAAAGCAAAGTCACAGGGGTTCATCATTTTACATGATTTATTTGTTAAGCATCCAATTTTAAATTTTAGCTGTCGTACCAAATGCTGATTGACATGGATAAGGACTCAGTGGTTAATGTTATTACTGTCATGCTGATGCAGGTAAGACACATGGCTTCACAGGCCACACACATTAGCACAGAAGCATTACTAACTAAGTAATTAATCAACCTATGGGTGTCTTTAAAAGCTTTTTGGGCATCTCTCCCAGTATCAGAAACACAAACCTGTTTTCTGCCCATGTGTATCCTGAAAACTGCTACAAATATCACTGCAAAATCAACGCTGGAAAACTTATTCTTGAGTGACACAAAAGTCATAGCAGTCTTTTCAAAAGTGAGTAAAAATTGTGTATTTAAAGGTCGGAGATGATAGTGAAGCTTTTTTATCAGATGTCTCAAAGAAAAAGGCAGCTTTGAAAATGTCAGTGCAATTTGAGAACAGATGAGAGTGGGCAGCCTGACCTCGTCTAGACTGACGCTGTGATAGGCCTATATGGCAGTGTATGGGTAGGGAAGGATGTTCCCGGAGGGTTTATGGGTTAGCAGGTGAATGCAGAGCTAAGACAAATGTCAGACAGGCTACAGGATAAACAGGTCAGGGAAAGCCCAGTGAAGAAAGGGACACTCAAGATTTAAGGCCAACAGTATGTGAAGACAGTACATAGTTTAGCACCTTCATGTTTAGTAAATGTCCCCTTTACTTTGCTGCACTAATACTACCCACAGCTAAGACAAAGAAGTACGGAGAGACAAACTTTTGCTATTGTGGATCTAAACTGTGGATTGACCTGCTAACATCTAACATGCAACTTCTGTAAATGCCTTTACAGGAATAGTTCAATATTTTGGGCAATGCACCCATTTGTGTTCTTTCCCAAGGAGAGATGAGAAAACTGTTATCAGTCTCATGTCTTGTGAGTCAAGTGCAGTGATGGAGTCAGGAGGTGGTTAGCCTAGCTTAGCATTAGGGCAGGAACCAGGGGGAGACAGCTGGCTTGGCCATGCCCAAAGTTAAAAAAAAAAAAACACCTACCATGTGGTTCCAACTTGTCACTCCTCTAAAACTACAAAATATCCATTTTCTATTTCCATTTCTTTAACTGTTAATTGTTGAGATTTAGAGACAGGCATATTGGTGGGCATATTATTCAACATTAGACAGAACATTGCCGTTCTTCCCCTCTTCCAGTCTTTATATTAAGTTAGACTAACCTCACCACAGCTAGAGCCAGGGTGTGGTTAGCTCTGCTTTATGCTAAGCTAGGCTAACAGTATCCTGACTCCTTCTCCACACTTACAAGAAAGCTACAACCAAGGTCAGGTCTGACTATGGGTGATGCTAACTTTGCATGTGACCCTTCGCTTTGGTTGAGTGTTGCTCCTGTGCTATTTGCAAGTATTTAAATTGTACAATATGTGTACATGTAAGGCTCTGAAACAACGTCATCTTCTGTTTTCTGTCTCAATGTGGTGAAATTACAGCTCGCAACAACTTACAATACAGATCACGCTCTGGCTTTTGTTTGATATCTCGTGTCGGCAAAAAATGCTGCACATTTCTGATCCCTTGTTAGTGCAGTGAGCTCCAAAACTCTATAAGGAAAATAGGATTGAATGGTTGAATATTTGTCTTGAACAGCCAATTACATACATACATATATATACACACACACACACACACACACACACACACGTTTATATAAATGTATTAGGGATATAACGATTACCGATATTACGGTAAATCTCGGTTAATTTTTACACGGTAAGAATTACCGTTTATATTTAAATTAATTGCATTATCGCGGTGGATTATCAGGATATGTAATAACAGCCTCATTCAAGTCTTGTGATGCAGGCGCTGCGTGAATGCGTAGCATGTGTAAACACAAAGAATGAAAACATGGCGGAAGGTGGTGATAGCGGCACTCAGCTGAGTGCCGCTATCACCACCTTCGCCATGTTTCCATGTTTTCATTCCTAGGACATTTTCCCCCCAACTAAACGCACAAAGTCTGAGGTCTGGGCGTACTTTGGGTTTCTGAAGAATGCTGAGGGACAGCTGGTGGAGGACAACTATCCTGTGTGCAGAACATGCAGAAAGAAAGTTGCTGCGAAGGGTAGCAACACTACAAATCTGCTGGCTCATCTCCGTGACCATCATCCACAGCTTTACAGCCAATGCAAGTTATGCTATGCAAACGTCAGTTATTGTGTGAGGGACTTCGGTTTTACTGAGATTGTCATAATGTGTAACTCTCGACGTATACAGGACATTTGAGCCGTATCTGTCCTCCTAAACGGCGACTAGGTTTTCCGTTTTCATTAATACTAGCTGAGAAGCTAATAGCCGTATTAGCAGCTATGTTGCTAAGTGTTTCAAAACGAAACGGAGCTGAAAACACTGAGCGGAGCCGACAGAATATAAACCGACGTAATGTAACGCTAATTGAGATCAACTATGATTGAATCACTGTTATTGTATGGCGAGCTAGAATCGATATAGACGGCCAGTTATGCTTTCTCGACATAAGCTCAAGGAAACAACATAAAACGCTGCCGTGTTTTGACCGAGAGCCTTAGTGGGGGCTCTCGGTTTTATAAGGTTTATTAAATTCACTTGACCTAACACACACACACACACACGAGAACATGCACTCCTTTTCTCATACAGGCTCTCACTCACATGCACACTTCTAATGTGTGAATTATTCTGTGTAATGATGACCATTGCCCTTAGGGTTTTTTTGGTTTCTCCTGCACATTTGTGATATTTATTCTATATAATCCAATCAAGCGAGCAAAATAGTGGGAAAACCCCAAAAGCCTCTGACCCATCTCTACACTGAGAGGACAAGGAGGAAAGTGAGGAGAATCCTGGCAGATAGCTCCCTTCCTCTCTTCAGCCAGTTTGAGCTCTTGAAGTCTGGGAGGCGCTACAGAGTTCCTCTGGCTAAAGGGGCTTTTAAAAAGTCCTTTGTCCCCAGTGCTATTAGCATCCTTAACTCCACTAAGTGACTAAACAACAGATAATGACATGAACTACCGTACTTTTATAGCACTGTATTTTATTTTATTTATTTATCTTTTAAAAATGTATCTATATGAATTTTTATCTTGTGTTTTGGCTTTTTTCATATTTTAGCTCTGTGATGTGTTATGTTATGCTATGTCCTGTATGTTGGTGAGCTGAAGACAATTTTCCACCCTGGTGGACAATAAAGATTTATTCTATTCTATTCTATTCTATTTTATTCTATTCTATATTGTATGTTTTTTGTTCTACTCTTGCATTGTTTTGTTTTATATATATTTTTCCTCTCGTGCTAATAAATAAATAATATATAAATTGTTTACATATTTTGCTGACTGTTAAAATGCACCAGACAAATAAGCTTTGTTCCTGTAATGTGTTTACATATTTTGTTCATTTAAAATAAAATTTTCTGATGCTGTGCCAATCCCTTGCCCCTTTAATGTGAAAGTTTCATTTTAATATAAGATTTTGGCTGTTAACATTTTGGTATGATAAGGAAGTTACAAGATTTAGTGAAGTTATTTCAATATATCTATTTTTTGGACATTTTACAGCGCTTAAAAAAATATCGCGATATTATCGTTTACCGTGATAATTTGGTCACTATAATCGAGATATCAAATCTTCCATATCGTTACATCCCTAAAATGTATTAATATGTCAGGTGCTTAGCAAATAGCAAGGTTGCCAGAATAAAATGTTGGCATTGTACCTTTCTGCAAACCATAGATATGCTATGCATAGGTATGCTGCACTCGTATGTTTGATATGTGTCATATCGATATTTCTACAAATGACACAGTTCAGACTAGGGCTGTAGTCTCCTGGTCGATTATTTGGTCGATATGCTCTCGTCCAACCAAAATTCTCATTGGTCGAATAATCGCCGTGTTACTTTCATAAGGAGAAACGTGCTACATCAACAGCTTTCCAGGATTAATCCATTATTTCCTGCGGTGGGAGGGACATGCTAAGTTACCTGTGAAAATGGGGGTGTTTTCAAAACACCCCCTTTGTTTACACAACGTTGAACTCGCCCACTCTCATGCTCAGCGTCACGGTGACGCAGACCTCCTGTCAGTTTCTGTATACTGACACCATTTCCCTCAGTGGAAACGAAGCTTGTATTCACTTGTATATCAGATAAAAAAACAATAAATTGTGAAGACAGTAAAGCCTCCACTAAAATAGCATTGTAAGTCTCGTGTGTGATTTATCCTTCAGGGATTTATACTTTGGGATTTATCCTGGCTTCATATGAGCAGAGGAAATCTCCGCTTGTTGCTAGGCTAATTTATACAATGTAAAATGCCATAGGCTGGCGCTAACAATGTTAGCATGTTGTATTTGTTTGGAAAACGTGTTTAGTGTGACAATTGTTTTGTCAGTGAAAGTTGTGAGTTGTAATGGAGACAAATTGAGTGCCCTTACCTTTGTTAAATGTTGCTGTTGTCCCCGGATTTATATGAGACAAGGGAAAAATCACTAGCTGCTAGGCTAATTTATACAATGTAAAATGCCATAGACTTGTGCTAACAACATTAGCATGTTGTATTGTTGGGGGAAATGTGTCCAGATAAAGACAAGTGTTTGTTAAAGCTGCGAGTTACAGTGAAGCCAATTTGCGGACTTGTGTTTGGAATTGTCTCTATTAAGCCATATTTAATGTGTGTTTTGAATCAACTAAACTTTACAGCACTTAACACAGTCCTCCACCGCCGATTAGTGTTTTGGATGTGTAACTGCAGTGACACAGACACACCACCGCCGAAGTAAAAATAACGTGCAGATTTTTTTTTTCCCACAACTAATCGATTAGTTGAAGATTATGTGCGACTTCAGTCGACCAAGATTTTCTTTGGTTGACTACAACCCTAGTTCAGATAACATGTTCATGAGCTGAGTTCCTCATCATAAGGTTTCCAGCTGTGGTTGTTATGACAAAATTGGGTACTTTTTTTAATGATACATAGGGACACTTCCAGCTTTGGTTGTTATGACAAAACTGGATATTTTTTTTTACTTTACCAAGGGACATTTCTAGACATCTGTGCTGTGGCAAAACCAGGTATTTTTTAACAACTCATTTCCATCCATGTTTGTGTTGACCAAATCAGGTATTTTAAATGATGTGTTGGGACATTTCCAGCTGTGGTTGTGGTGAGCAAACCAGGTATTTTAAGCAAAAATATAAACTTTTCCTAACCCTAACCACGTTAACCACAGCATTGTCACAACATACAATTGAAAACTACGTAAAGAAGTGTTAAGTTTCAACATATCCACCACATATAAAGCAACAAATTTAAAATATGAAATGAACAAATGTCCATGGTTTGTAGAAACGTACAAAGCCAACATCTATTTTAGATATTGATACAAAAGATATTCATGGTATCATTACATAAACTGGTAATATACAATTGTCTTTAATCAGCAATCAACCAAGAGCAAACAACCAGCTATGATCATAATCTTCCCATCCTTGTTACATCACTTTAATACTTTGATGTGTACAATAAATTTAAGCACAAAAAATAGTGTCAGTTCTAAAGGTGAAAGAAATGTGGTCACTTGGGTTTATCCTCCATTATACATCTACAGTACTCTTACTGAGAATCATTGCTGCATCTGTTTTCCCACAGGAAGTATCTATTGCACTTGTTGTTTTGGTGTGACAGAACATCCATTCACTTCTCACAGTCTTTTCTTAGTTACCACAAGACATCTGAGCCCAACGCCAGTGTACAGAGAAGAATAAAAGCTGCACTGTGGATGGGAAAAATAATGACACTCAGCTATCAATATTAACCCCTTTAGTTTCCTTGTCAGAATCACTCTCGTCTCTGCTACAGGAACCTAGACACTGGTTGCTATGACAACTGCCATGGTAACGAAGGAGTTGTGACATCATCGGGGGGTGAGTCACTGCACAGATGCACAAGTCAAGGATGGAAGGTTTGTTTCAGAATGGTGTGTCACATAGGAAAAGGCAGGAAGGACAGATGGATAGCAAAAATGTAAAGGACCGCTATTATCAATTAAAAAACTGATACCAAACCAATTTCTCATTTGCAGAATGCAAAGCTCTCCAGCTTTCACAGCTATTTACAGTTGTTTTTTTTTAAATTTGAAATATTTTCAAAGTAACACATATTTTTGCACAATTAAATGACTAATATTTAGTACTTTTCACTACTTACTAATTTGCAACAGTAATGTGCGTGCATGTGTTTATGTAATGGCCCTTGCTGCAGTATGATTAATGCCAACTGAAGCAGCTATCAAACTATACACCTCATTCATACACACAATGACCTGTCCTTGGAGACTACAACAGCAGTGGGTAATCTATGCAAAGTTTTACAACTGGATGATGGAAAGCAGAGTGCACTGGGACAATACGCTGCCCTGTTCCTCTCAGCCACAGCAGACCACAGGGAAACCGTGAGTCTCAAATGAAGGAGCTACATTCAGTTATATACAAAGACAAAATTAGAGCTGGGACATTTACAGAAGTGGCCAAAAATATTGGTAGAATTGACCATTTGCCAAGCTGCAGACCACTGCTTGTAATCAACAAACAATAAAACCAGCTGTGTTTAAGCCAGTCATTGCTGTGTTTCCATCAGCTTTTTGGGTTCCAGATGTGGATGTTTTGTAGCGACCTGCTGGTGGGATAGTGCTACGAAAAGTGGTTACTTTTTAGCAAGACATTGCTGCTTTTCCAGTTACATCAGGTATTTTAACCCAATACATGATCCTTTTCTAACTGTAACCAGGTGGTTTTTGTGTCTAAATCTAACCACATGGAAACCACATCATTTTTGAAATGTGAAATTTCTGCTATAAAAATATGTGCAAATGTAGTTTGCAGAAACATTCAATTTTTTCAACTTATTTATTTGGTGATTGGGTTATTTGGTTTGCTGTGTGTTTTAAATTGTTTTACAGGTGTTTTCAATCACTCATGCTGCCACTTAAAAGGAGAACATTAATCATTCTACTATTTTGTACCACTGTTACCCCTTTTCTACTAATTTAGTCCTGGTTCTTTATCTAGTTTTGTTCAGGACTCCTGAAACCTTGGTGATATCTAGTGGACCAGCTCTTATCTGAATCACTGTAATCAGAATCAGAATCAGAATCAGAAATAATTTATTGATCCCCGAGGGGAAATTATTTATGTTACAGGTGCTCCTTGCAAGAGAGGAAAGATACGTGAAAATATAAGAAATTTAAACAATAGTATTTACAAATATATAGTTAAATAAACAGGAATTATTAACAAACATAAACGTAAATAAATATATATATATATATATACATATATATATA